>NW_026652296.1:22024543-22303537 GCF_009828535.3 Hylobates moloch | reverse complement strand
CACTGCACTGCAAGCTGGATGACAGAGCAAAATTGCACCACTGCACTCAAAGCGGGATGCCCCTGTTTCAAAAAAAAAAAAAAAATTGGCAGACTTCAGTTGGAAAGTCTTGGCCTCAGTGCCCTTGAAGGGCAGGAGTAGTGCTTCTGCCTTGTGAATGCCTTCTGACCCCACCACTGGGGAGAGGTGGACACGAGAGTTGGGCAGATGGAAATCAGTTGTATCTTTATCAATGGTGACAGCTGGATGTGACCACCTGCAGGCTCCCTGACACCTGCTCCTCCTTCCTTTACCTCTGTTGCAGCCCACCCTCCAACCCCTACCACACACACTGCCATGCTGGATAGGGCCGGCCTGCTGGGTGAGCTTACTCAGGAAGGAGTGGGGACTCAGCCAAGCATCCCATGAACAAGCAAAGCACAGACACCCTGAGGGGTGTGCAGCCTCAACAAGTCCTAACCCACACTCAAAACAAATTAGATGAGGGACCTCAGAGATGGGTGACTCCTCTCAGAGCTCCAGAAGGGGTGGAAGTGCCTATCCTTGGCCCAGAAGGTAATTTTGAGAATTGAGAGCTTGAGTGTCAAAGGTTGTGAAAATCAGGCTGGGCACGGTGGCTCACACCTGTAATCCCAGCACATGGGAGGCCGAGGTCAGGCAGATCACCTGAGGTTGGGAGTTCGAGACCAGCCTGGCCAATATGATGCAATCTACTAAAAATACAAAAATTAGTCAGGCTGTGGTGATGTGCGCCTGTAATCCCAGCTACTCAGGAGGCCGAGGCAGGAGAATCCCTTGAACTCAGGAGGCAGAGGTTGCAGTGAGCTGAGATCACGCCACTGCACTCCAGCCTGAGTGACAGAGCAAGACTCTGTCTCAAAAAAAAAAAAAAAGTTTGTAGAATTCAGAATAGCATTTCTCAGAAAGCCCCGCTACTGCTTGCAAACCTTTTTTTCTAATGACCGTGCACAGGTTTCACTGTCACAGGTTTAATTAAAGTCTTCTGCTTGATCTCAAGTAACATGGAGAAAAAATTCTTCAAAAGTGTTGCCCTTCAGAGATATTTTCAAGGGCCTTTATTAGAAGGACCATCATTTAAGGATTAGATGGTATGACATAAGGTGACTCTGCTACACCAGAGAAGAACATGCTAGGGAAAACACCTTCTTTCTTTTAAGTCAAGTGTTTTCTGTGTCATCAGACTGCCCAAGCATCCCTGGCATCTCTGCTTCTCAACCATAGGCTATGATGTGTATGGTGCTCCTATGAGTTGTGCAGTATACGACCTACACAACCGTATGTGGCAGTCCTGCCTACCCTCAGTGGAAGCAGGATGGAGATGTTACCCTGGGTAAATGTGGCATATGTCCCTCACTATAAGCAAAAAACCAGAGCGAGTGTGAAGTCAGAAGTCCACCCAGAGAAAGAGGCAGAGTTGCAGGACAGGGATGGAATTCCAGTTCTGGTGTTTGTTGTCTTGGAGGCCCAGCTTGACCTCTGCCCTTCCCTTCGCTTGATTATATAAGTTTTCCGATAATGTATTTTAGTTTTAAAGCATAAGTTAGGTTTCTATCACCAACACATTCTATCTAAAAGCCCAAGTCTTTTCCTTAACTTGTCCTAAATGGCCAGTTATTAAGAAATTCCATTGAGGGTTTGGCTGTTGCATACAGCCTTGTGGGCATTTTGCTTATCCACGTTGACTTTCTCATCTGGAACACTGGCCTACGTAGTATGTGATTCCAGCAAACAGGGCAGTATATTGAGCTCTTGAAATAAGTGTGTTGTGACAGCCTTTGTTACAGCATTAAAAGAACAGTCTATTCTCAATGGCTGACCCTTTATTTGTCTGCTGACGTCAAAAACAAAACAAGACTGCAGACACACTCTTGCCAATGCTAGAAGGGATGCATGTTTGAAGTGGATTTTTTTCTATTTTTTTGCTTGGAGGGGAGGGTGTGTGGACACCAAGCTGGCCATGGTCCAAGCTGACCTATTTGCCAGCCGACGCCGGTCTGGGCTGCCATAACAAAGTGTCATCATGAACTGGGTGGCTTATAAACAACAGAAATTTATTTCTCACAGTTCTGGAGGCTAAAAGTCCAAGATCAAAGGCACCAGTAGATTTGGTAAACTAGGAAGCGGTGAGGGCCCACTTCCTGGTTAATAGACTGATGGCTGTCTTCTCACTGTGTCCTCAAATGGAAGCTGATGTTTCACAAATACTTTCTGGGTAAATGGATGGATGAGTGAACTCATGAAGGGATGCTCCTTTAGGTGAACGCTTGGATAAAGGGCGTTAGTGGAGGGACAGAATTGCAGCTCCGTTCTGCCAGGGGGCGCTGCAGGCACGTCTGCGCAGGTAGGGGCCTGGCGGAAGCGCCGCTCTAGGCTGCAGCCGCGCCCCCAGCCGTATTTTCGCGGGCGCTGAGCACTGGAGAGAGCGTCTTGTGGCTGCGGCCTACCCTTCAACCTCTTCCGCGCGGTTATCCCTGTACCTGCCGCCATCCGTCCTGGCGCTCCGGATGAGTCAATGAGGGGCAGCGCCCGAGGAGTGGTCTTCCCAAGAACCCCCGGTGGCCTCCCAAGGCCGGTGCTGTGTACCTCCTCCCCGACAAAAGGGGAAACTGAGGCCCCAAGGGGCGTGGGAAGAGCCGGCTGGACGTCAGGCCCAGCCGCTGGTGCGTGGTCCGTCCCCTCCGCCGGGGTGGGCCCCTCGGGTTTCGCGTGTCCTCGGGAAAGAGACTGGCGGGTGAGCCGCGCCCTCGGCCTTCCCTGGGCTAAGCCGACCCCATGCGGACGTCAGACCCCCACAGGTCGGCACAGCCTCTCTGCGGGGAGGCTTAGTGCCCTTTTAGAAACGGCTCGGCAACGCTGTGCCCGGGGCCTTGCACGCGGGCTGAGGGGGGCTAGAGACCTCGCGACTTTCACTCCCCCGACCCCGATCTTCGACTCCTGACTTTGGAAGCCCCCAAAGCTGCTTTTCGGTTGCCTACAAAGTGTCAGTCATTGTGCCACGTCCTTGGAACCGTGAACTCATTTTCTTCTCAATAACCTTTAAAAAGTAGCTGTAAAACCTCCATTTTACAGACCAGTTGGCTGAGGTTTAAATGGAGGACGCTCCCAGGGCCCCAGAGGGGCGAATTCCAGACTCCTTTGCCAGGACCTTGTACTAAGCCCCTTCCCTACGCTCTTCCCTGCCTAGGCCTCGTGGGCTGTGGGGCTCTCCTGGAGACAGATGACAGCTCTCCCTTGGATGGCTTTGTTGGTTCCGCACCAGCCAACGCCCCCATTTTTCCTGCAGCACCCTGATCTGCACTCCCTGAGGGGCTCCCACTGTCCGCGGTGTGAGGATGTCCCTGGGTAAGTGGTGCTGGCCATGAGCACCTTGGGGAACCCTTCAGATTCCCTTCTGGCGGACCCCAGCGGAGGGCATGGTCCTGAATTCCGAGAACTGTATGGCAAAGCTGGGTGCAGAGGAGAGCCTGGCTAAGTTCTTTCATTCTCCTGAGCTTGACTTTCTGTAATGTAGGGAAACTGCAAAAGCTCTGTAAGTGGGGAGATCTTGCAAGTTTTTCTTGCTTTTGACCCCATGATGTCTGGCTACTTGTAGATACTCAATATTTGTGGGGTGAATGAACAATTTAAGACTTTTTTTTTTTTTAAACCAAAAATTGGTCTTCTGTGACTTTCTTGATGGGGGCAGATGAGAGCTTTGTACTACCTTAAGTGGATAGCGCTCAGGTCCTTTGGGCTTGGCGCTTTGGCAATCTCCAAGCAGCTCACTTTGGCCTCTGTTCCTGGATCCCCTCTGCTCTTTTCTGCGCCTGCATTCCGTTAAGTGATCAGGGCTGCCCATGTCCTGGTCATTGGTAGTGCAGGCAGAGGAAATGCGGGAAAGCTTGCTGTGTTTGGAGGGTCCACATCTTCACCTTCCTGTCCCGGGAGCTTTCCTACACTCCTGCTTCTCAAAGCTGCACACACCTGGGGCCTCCAGGGGATTGGGGGTTGCCGTGTGTGTTATGTCATGATTAGAGCTTTCACTTCCTGCTCCCTGCTGTTGGGAACCAGGCTATGTGTGTTGCTTAAATTCCCCTTGATGACCAGCAGAGTCACTGCCACTCAGCCGTGGCACACTGCTGTAAACCTGGTTTTGATCTCCTTTCAGTCTTTTGCTGATTAACTACACATTGATCAGTGTTGGCCACCCTCACCCTGCAATAGACCATCCACTGTCTTCCTCTGTAGAGTTAACTATTTTCTCTTTTATGAGGAAATAGTATGTTTGCTTAGGAATGTTTACTGTCTGGTAACTATTGTGCTAAGCCCTTTCCTGTTGCCTGCCATCCCTGCTGTGAGCAGGGACAAGCTGGGTGCTCACTCATGGCATCATCTGTTGCAGATAGTCCACTGTGTGCAGAGGCATGGGAGTTGTCATGTCGGGAACATGCTAGACCTCAGTGTCCTTGAGGTAAGATCTCTGGTTCATTCTCTGGAATGTTGGTTCCTTATATCTAGTACAGTTCTGTACATGTTCCCAGGGGCTTTGGGGTTGGTGTAGGGGAGCTGAGAAGTGAGATGAGGATGGCACTGTGGATCCCCAGATCCGCTGTCCACCCAGCCAACCCAGATCACCTCTGGCCCTTCATGTGCCTTCAGGGCTTGCTGCTGGGGGGAAACCTCCAGAGTCCCACTTAGGTAAGAAGAGGTCTCTGCCCCTTCTCCCTGGGCAGCAGGATGTTGTAATGGAAAATGAGTGGACCTAGGCTTCAGAGACTCTTGTCCCCTAGCTTTGAATCCCCTTCTGCCACTATCCCAGTCAAGGACTGATTCAGAACCTAATTTTCTTCATTTGGAAAATAACGTTCTGACAGAGGTGACTTTTGTGGTACTTCAGACCACATGATTCCTATCATTACCAACCAATATTTTCCCGTTGTTTTTGCCCCATGTGACTTCTCTGTGATTCCTCCTGGCAAGGAAGTTCTATGTGGCTTTTACAGGGAAGGAGGGCCACTTTTGGGATCCTGTGCTGGGCTAGATTGTTTTCCTGGACTGGACCTAGTCCACAGGCTGCTGGCATCTGTTTCTCCTCGTGGATCTCTCTCTGCCCTTGTATACACCTGCATTCAAAAATGATCACGGGCTGCCTGTGCTCTGGTCATCGACAACGCAGGGAGAGGAATTGCTGAAAGCCGTTTCCCGTGTTTGGAGGGTTCACACCTGTCCCTTTCAAATGCTGGCGCTTTCACACACTCCTTCTCTCCTGCCAGCACCTTCTGGTTTCAGGAGCATTGCAGGATGCTGTGTGAGTGAGTGATGGGAGACACTTTAGTGTGGCTTTTTTCAGCTTAGCCTTCTGTTATCAGAGAGGAGTCTCTCTGTGTCAAGGTTTGGATACTAGATGGTGGAAAAAGCCTGTGTGAATTATTTTTAACGAATAAGTGTGATGTTGGGTGGCATACAGTCACTGCCTTAAGATTTTCAAAGAGAAGCAGCCTTTTGGAGGTGGTGGGCCTGGGCAAGTCTTTCAAGGAGTGGGATGTGATGGGCAGTAGAAAGGTATTCCAGGGAGGGGTAGCAACATGAGAAGGTCTTTGAGGTTGGGATGAGCAAGAGTCAGTCCCACTGGGGAGACAGATGTGCAGGCAAGTAATGAAAGCATGGAGGGATGGCTGCTGGGGTGGTCCTTGGCTCCCAGCACGGTGAGGTGGCACATCTATGGGAGGGCCCCTGAGAGGTCTCTTGAGCTGTCTTTCTGCCAGTTGCACATCTGCTCGGTTGCCTGTCAAGACTCTTAAGACAGTTTTGCTAGACTCTTAAGTTTTTATTTTGACTATTCTTTGGGAGCATTGAGATTCCTTTTTGAGATGAGTTTGGTATGAAAGAAACTGGCAACTCATACCCGACTGATTAACTGGGGGCATTCCCATTGACATCAGCTTTAAGAAAGACGACAGAACACTGGAGACCAAGTACTTGCAGCCTCCTGCTCTGTGGCCCTTCCTCACTCCAGGGATGCCACCTTGGGTCTGGAGACTGTTAGAGGAAACCCCAAGAGGTGCAGGCACTGAGCCTCTCAGGACAATGACCTGGGGTCCCAGCTTCCCCGGAGGGGCCTCCTCATGGTAAGTGAATGCCAAGAGGTTAAGTCAGCCTGTGTTTCCGAGGTGGAAATTCCAAGCCGCTGGCTTCATTTGTCTTCTCTTTTAGATTGGGGGTTGATCACAGACCAAGAGTGACGAGTGATGTCACCCTGTGATGCATGGCCAGACCTTCTTGCCCCTATTGTCTCAGCACAACATTAATCGACTATTCCCTCAGCGTGGGTGGGCAGAGGAAAAGCCTTGTGGCTCTGGGGACTTGGGATCCAGAGTTGAAGACCCTTCAGTTGGCTCTGCCCTGCCAGTGCCACAGAGTGCCATGGCCCAGGAAGACTGGTTTTCTTCTATCTAGGCCAGGCCATCCAGTGGCCATCCTCCATGCCCTTCCGCCTCCTCCTGGTGTGACTTCTGAAAACCAAGAATTTGTTCCTGTTGACTTTTTCTGTGCTATGGACCATTGTCCTCTCACCCACTCAATAAATCTTGAAACATGCCCTGCTGCTTGTTCTTTCATTTTTGTGTGTTTGGTTTTTTTATCAGTATCTCCGTGTGCCAGCAAGACTGGGTGTAGAGACTGCATCACAAGGGCAGGTCTTCTGGTTCTCACTCATTAAGACTTTCCCCTTGACACATACCCAAGGCTTGACCTAGGGAATGTGAGATGGGACGTGGGATTTGGACTGGGGTTGAACAATAATCCCAAGTGCATCTAGGGGTTGGGGGGTTGTTCAGGCTTAGGAGAGAAGGGGAACTGTTAGGATTAAGTTGGCAGGGGAAACATTCGAGCCAAGGCTTTGGGAGAGAAGACCATGACGGGATGACTTAGGGATGGAGGCAGGGGCTGAAGTCCTTGAGGAATGCAAGAGTGCCCTGAGCTCAGGTGGTGGATTGCAGGTGAATGTAGGAGTTGGTTTTGAGCAGAGGAGAGAGTGGAATGTATGAGGAACAGCTGCCCGTGGAGAGCTCTGGGGGTGTGGCAGGCAGTGCCTGCCGCTGGGGCTTCTGTTACCATGAAATAGATTTGGTCTTTGGGGATTCTCTTTGGTAGCAGTGATCACAGTGATGTGCTTACGTGTGCATTATATGTGTGTCACCACCTGCATATGTTGCTCTGTCCTCATTTTTCAGGTAAATTTCACACACAAGAATGCTCCCAAAGGCCATGGTAGAAAGTTGGGAGTCAGTTGGTTCCATTCCTTCAGTTGAAATAGAAATCACTGTTCTAAGCCAGGCATGGTGGCTCACGCCTGTAATCCCAGCACTTTGGAAGGCTGAGGCGGGCAAGTCACTTGAGGTCAGGAGTTCGAGACCAGCCTGGCCAACATGGTGAAACCCCCATCTCTACTAAAAGTACAAAAATTAGGCATGGTGGCAGGCACCTATATTCCCAGCTACTCAGGAGGCTGACACAGAAGAATCATCTGAACCCGGGAGGTGGAGGTTGCAGTGAGCCAAGATTACGCCACTGCACTCCAGCCTAGGCAACAGAGTGAAAAGAAAGAAAGAAAGAAAAAGAAAGAAAAGAAAGAAAGAGAAAGAAAGAACTGTGACTAGGATTGAGGGAAACCAGGCTATCAGGCATCTCTGATGACCTCTGCCATCAGGAGACATTCTTGGGGGCTGAGAGTCTGCTCTGCCAGCCATTTCTGGCGAGGGCCTTATTTCTGCATTGCCCCCCTCCTTATTCCTACCCAAGAACCACCTGACACCTCTGGTTTGCTCTCTTGAAGATCCCCCCACCTGCTGCAACCCCTCTCTGGCCAGTTTTATCCAACTGTGGCCTTTGTCCTTTAGTGAGAAATGACCACATTTTCCCCACCAAAGAAAGGGGGCCAAAGTTCTCCCCTTTTCTGAGTCCACTATTTTTAATGAAGTTTTACACTGGTTGGTGCCTTGAATTGGCAGACCTGTCTTTCCTTAGCAAACTGACCCCTCTCATTGCTAAGCAGGTTCCTGTCAGCTAATAGGACCAGTGTCTACACTCCTCCCTTCTCCTTTAATCTCTCATTCTCTTTCTCTCTCTCTCATGCTCTTCTTGACCCACTACCTCAATCCTGCAACGTGGGGGTCCCTTACGCCCTTTTTAGTTTGTTCTATAGGAGGCAACAGTGATGGAGTACTGAAAAACAAGGGAAGAGGCGAGATTGCCACACAGTGGGGGAAGACAGTGTCAGCTATAGAGAGAGGATCACTTAACGTGGCTTGGCCCCTGGCATAAAATTTTCCTTACTAAGCCAGACTGGTTGATTTGTGGAGGGTTCCCTCATTTATCACCCTATTTTCATGCATCCTAGTGGTTGCAGGCTGGATGTGAAGGTCGGTGAACTAATATGTTAGAAGCTCTTAGCATAGCACTTGGCACACAGGAAGTGCTCGATAAAGGACAGCTCCTGTCAATCACTGGAACTCCCTTTCCAATTGTAAATGGTCCTCATCGCTCGCCCAGCCTCTTAGGTCTTTCTTCTCCTGCCCTCTGCCACCCTCGCCCAACCCTAACCTCAGCCTCTAGCCTAGACTTCCCATTCTCCAGAGGAGATAGCGAGGCCCTCCTCACTCTGCCTGTGGCCTGCATGTCCGCCCTTTTCTCACACAAGCACCCTAGGCCTCAGCCACCCTTCTGCTTAAGGCCCCTAAACATGTTCTTTTCCCAGCCTATGTGCCTGGAATGCATCCTCCGCTTCAAGCTCAGCTGACTCAGCTTGTGTCACTTTCTTCAGGAAGCCTTTGCCGGTGGAACCTCCACCCAGACTGGATTCCCCGCCCCTCCTTCCATTCATATCAAGTATCAGTTCTGTGCAGGCACAATTCTAGGAACCGGTAAACAAAACAGGCAAAAGAGCAAATCCTTGCTTTGTACTTACATTTTGGAGGACAAGGACATATCATAAAACAAAGTACTAAAATAGGTAGAATGCTTGAGAAATGTTAAGGAAAGTCATAAAGCAGGGAAACAAGATAGGAAGTTTGGGGACCAGCAGAGGGAGTGGCATTTAAATTGACTAGACAGGAAGGCCTCCACAGGGAGGTGTGATTTGACTAAAGTGAGGAGCTCTCACTGCTGGGCGTTCACTGCAGCCTGTGCAAGCCGCCATCACCGCATGGACCATGGACAATAGGAAGCTTTTTCCTGGCCGGGCGCGGTGGCTCACGCTTGTAATCCCAGCACTTTGGGAGGCCGAGGCAGGCAGATCACGAGGTCAGGAGACTGAGACCATTCTGGCTAACATGGTTAAACCCCATCTCTACTAAAAATACAAAAAATTAGCCGAGCGTGGTGGCGGGCGCCTGCAGTCCCAGCTACTCGGGAGGCCGAGGCGGGAGAATGGCGTGAACCCAGGAGGCAGAGCTTGCAGTGAGCCGAGATTGTGCCACTGCATTCCAGCCTGGGCGACAGAGCAAGACTCTGTCTCAAAAAAAAAGGAAGCTTTTCCTTTGGATACCAGTCTCAGTGAAGTGGGGAGACAACAGGCATCTGAGGCCACTGCAGTGCTGCTTCTGATTAGGAACGTTTCACCATGTTGTGAGGTTGGCAGCTGAATCAGGCCAGAATTAACTGGTTAGCACGTGGATGGATGTTTCTAGAGGCCAAGCTCTGCACCTGTCAGCTCCCCATCCCCCACACCTCCAACCATAGCTCAGTTGCCTAGAGAAGCTCAGTCACCCAAGGACAGCCTTGATAGGCCTAACCCATCACCTTGGTCCAGGACCCATAGCAGTGATCACCGAGCCCTGCAGTGTTTCTGCTGGGAGAGTTCTGCATGTCAAGAGACTGAGTAATTGGTTGCAGAAACAGGAAGAGACAGAGTAATTAAGTCTTAACAGCAGCCTAGGAGCATGGAACATTGAGCTCCTGTTGCAAGTGAGCTCCTGTTGCAAGTTTCTAGAACTCATAGGTGGAGAATGAAATTTCAGTTTCCAAACCACGTTCGTGCTCCTCCAGGCATGACTGTGAGCAGTATTCTGACTTGCCATGAGGCCTGGGGATTCAGTTTTTTCTGAATTTTTATAAGGCTTGGCCATGTGACCAAGATTCCTCTTCGTTTTTTAAAAAAAAATTTTTAGTTTAGTTTTTGAGACAGTCTTGCTCTGTTACCTAGGCTGGAGTGCAGTGGTGTGATCTTGGCTCACTGCAACCTCTGCCTCCTGGGTTCAAGTGATTCTTCTGCCTCAGCCTCCCGAGTAGCTGGGATTACAGGCGTGCACCACCACACCCAGCTAATTTTTGTAATTTTAGTAGAGACGGGCTTTCACCATGTTGACCAGGCTGGTCTCAAACTCCTGACTTCAAGTGATCCTCCTGCCTCGGCCTCCCAAAGTGTTGGGATGACAGGCATGAGCCACCATGCCCAGCCTGTTTTTAATTATTTATTTATTTTAAGACAGGGTTTTACTCTGTCGCCCAGTCTGGAGTGCAGTGGTGCAATCTGGACTCACTACAGCTTCAACTTCTTGGGCTCAAGCAATCCTCCTGCCTCAGCCTCCTGAGTGACTGGTACTACAGTTGTGTGCCATCAGGCCAGGCTAGTTTTTGTATTTTTTTGTAGAGATGGGGTTTTACAATGTTTCCCAGGCTGGTCTCAAAATCCTGGTCTCAAGTGATCCTCCCAAATTGGCCTCCCAAAGTGGTGGTGCTACAGGCGTGAGCCACCACACATGGCCTCTTTTTTTTTTTTTTTGAGAGCCCTTACATTCGCTACTTCCATTACTAAAGGGAGCAAAATGAGTCTTTTCTCATTATAGTCAAAAAGCATACCAACATAATGCCTGACGGGTGGAAGGCGCTCAGTCAACATTTAGGGATGAGGAATGAGGCCAGCAGAGGCCTTGATAGCGTGCGCCAGAAATAACTCATGCAGGCCCCTCTGCCTCTGTGAGTACAACTGATGACAGGTGGGCCTGGTGAAGTCATTAAGAATCTGATGTGGCTGGGCAAGGTGGCTCGTACTTGGAATCCCAGCTACCCAGGAGGCTGAGGTGGCAGGATCACTTGAGTCCAGGAGTTTGAGACCAACCTGAGCAATACAGTGAGACCCTGTCTCAAACAAACAAATAAACAAAAACACACGAAAACCTGATGTGGCCACTTAATTGCTATGGGGCCTGGAGCACATAATTTTGCCTCCCTGACCGTCAGCTTCTGGCTGTCTAATTTGACCATCAACATAGCACTTACCCCAAATCGCAATGATTAAGATGATGCATGTTAAATGCATAACATAGTAACTGCCTTGCATGGAGTGCTCGATAAATGTCTGCTGTTTTTATTTGATGAGCACATATAGCTTGTTGATAGTTAAAATGAAGAACAAATATCAAATGTCATTATGACAGGCTCTTCTGTTAAGGCACCACGAATACTTTCTTCTTTCTCGTTTGCTAATTTGCAGACATCCCAGTGGGTTTGGTGTTAATCACTGCTACCATTGATTGAAATTCTATTAAATCCCATGCACTGTATTAAGCCTGTATATATAATTACCTCACTTAATCTTCACAACAACCCAGTGAGGTAGATTTAATTATTTTCCATTTTACAAATAAGGAAACCAAGGCTCAAAGAAACGGAAGAGACCTGTCTCACACCTAATGAGTGGCTCAGCTAGTTTTCCATTTGCTGCTGTATTAAATAGTGAAAAATGTTTCAGGCTGATTTCATAAATAGCATAAGCATACCAAGCTTGTCAGATGCTTGTTTGTACTGGAAAACTGGAAATTAGGATATTTTACTGTTTGTTCCATCTGCTTCAAATTATTGCCTATTATTTAGACTTGCTGAAATAGTCCTCATCTAAATCAATGGTTTTGCAGATTGAACTTACGAACCTGACATGTACAAGGACAATAGCCATGTTTTAGCCAACACCAAAATATCAAGTGTCCTTCCCACTACTGTTGCGTCTGAAGCAAGAGTCATCCCAGACCCACAGAACTTGAGGAAACTTGAGAAGGGTATCACCAATGTGACCCAATAACCAGGATTCGCATCAAGAAGAGCCATGATCCTACCAGGAAATTATTGCCTGGCACCAGAGCCCCTGTGACACAGTGGGTGGGAGATTCCATGGCAGAATTGAGCCAGGAGAATGAAGAGCTGGACAGAATGAAGGTTCATTTGTCCATCCAAAAAATATTTACTAGGCACTGTGCTCGGAATAGAGATACCATGATGAACAAGAAAGTTGTTGCCCTCAAGAGGATTGCATAAATGTATATAGATAATAAGTTATATGAATTCACACTCCACATACTTATGGAACAATCACTATGTGCTGGGCCTTGCTCTCAGATGGGCATTTGGGTCTGAACAAAGCAAATGAAGGAGCTTATAGTGTAGGACAATGCTGTCCAGTTAGAAACATAATGTGAGCCACATATATAAAATTTCCTAGTAACCTCATTAAATAAAAAGCAGGTGAAATAAATTATGGTAATATTAATATATTTCATTTAACCCATTACATCAAAGAATATTGTTATTTCAACATGTAATTAATATTAAAAATTATCGTTATTATTATTTTGAGACCGAATCTTGCTCTGTCACCCAGGCTGGAGTGCAGTAGCATGATCTTGGCTCACTGCAACCTCTGCCTGCCAGGTTCAAGTGATCCTCCTACCTCAGTTTCCCAAGTAGCTGGGACAACAGGCATGTGCCTCCATACCCTAATTTCTGTATTTTTAGTAGAGATGGGGTTTTGCCATGTTTGCCAGACTGGTCTCGAACTCCTGGCCTCAAATGATCTACCTGCCTTGGCCTCCCAAAGTGCTGAGATTAGAGGCGTAAGCTACCTTGCCCAGCCAATATTAAAAATTATTAATAAGATTTTCCCCAAATGAAATCTTTGAAATCTGGTATATATTTTATACATACAGCACATCTCAGTTTTTTTTTTTTTTTTTAATTTTTTTTTTTTTTTGAGACGGAGTCTCACTCTGTCGCCCAGGCTGGAGTGCAGTGGCGTGATCTTGGCTCACTGCAAGCTCTGCCTCCCGGGTTCACGCCGTTCTCCTGCCTCAGCCTCCCGAGTAGCTGGGACTACAGGCGCCCGCCACCACGCCCGGCTAATTTTTTTGTATTTTTGTATTTTTTAGTAGAGACACGGTTTCACCATGTTAGCCAGGATGGTCTCCATCTCCTGACCTCGTGATCTGCCCACCTCGGCCTCCCAAAGTGCTGGGATTACAGGCGTGAGCCACCGCGCCCGGCCAGCACATCTCAGTTTAGACTAGCCACATTTAGAGCGCTCAGTAGCCACTTATGGCGAGTAGCTATCTTACTGGACATCATAGATTTAGACAATAAAGGGTTCAAGGATGCCTCCTTTACAGGAAGGCTGCTGCATCTTGTGGGGGCTTAATGAAGCTGCTCCAGCTTGGATCTCCCATTCTCTGGTATCCCCTCTCCTCCATCTTGGCAGAGCAGGGCAAGGTATATATCAGGCGTGCCTGATGGAATCCTGCCTCATGTTCCAGAGCCTTCTGAAGGCAGGACACCAAGTCCTGGGTGTGCTTCTCTAGCACAGATCCTACTGGAGTTAACTTTAGTGTACCCAGCGTTGGTTATTCAGTCAGTCACTACCTGTTTACTAAGTGCTGGCCTCTGTGCTAAGCACTGTGAATGCACGCCAGTGAAAACAGACATTTGTTAGCTCATAATCTCATCAAGATAAACAAGATGCATAAATTGTTAAAAACTGTGAGAAATTCTACAGAGGAAGAGGGAAAGGTGCTGCAAGAGTAAATAGGTCACCTGACCTCTTGGGAGTCAGGGAAGTAGACTTAACTGAGCAAAGGAGGAGAGTGGTCCACATGCAAAAGCAGTGTGGAGGATGCAGGGAGGAGCTCAACGGCGGTTGGTGTGGCTGGCATGCAGCCTGGAGTGGTGTGAGCACTGGCTTCGGAGTCACAGATCTGGTCCAACTTAACTGGGTGACTTTGATGACAAGTTTTAAACTCTGTGCACCTCAGTGACCTCCTTTAGAGGGATGTGGTGAAGATTAAACAGACTGATGTTTGTTTTTTTAAGACAGAGTCTTGCTCTGTCACCCAGGCTGGATTGCAGTAGTGCAATCTCCACTCACTGCAACCTCTGCTTCCCGGGTTCAAGCAATTCTCCTGCCTCAGCCTTCCAAGTAGCTGAGATTACAGGCATCCGCCATTACACCTGGCTAATTTTTGTATTTTTAGTAGAGACAGGGTTTCAACATGTTTCACCAGGGTGGTCTCAAACTCGCTTGGCCTCCCAAAGTGCTGAGATTATAGGCATAAGCCACCATGCCCTGCCATGAGCAGCTTTTTTTTTTTTTAAATAAAACTTTTATTTTGGAATAACTGCTGGGATTACAAGCGTGAGCCACCGCGCCCAGCCCTAGATTTACAGAAAAATTTAAAACCTAGTACATAGAGTTTCCATATGCCCTTCACCCAGCTTCCCCTAATATTAGCATCTTATGTAACCATGACACATTTGTCAAAACTAAGGAATTAACACTGGTACATTACCATTAACTGAACCACAGACCCATCTGGATTTCCCCAGTTTTCCCACTGATGTCCATTTTCTCTGCCATACAGAATAGCACATTACATTTAGTTATGTATCCTTAATCTCCTCCATCTGGAATGGTTTCTCAGTCTTCCTTTGTTTTTCATGACCTTGATAGTTTTAAAGTGTTGGTAAGATATTTTGTAGAATGTCTCTCAATTTGGATTTTTCTTTTTCTTTTTCTTTTTTTTTGAGATGAAATCTTGCTCTGTTGCCCAGGCTGGTGTGCAGTGGCACAGTCTCAGCTCACTGCAGCCTCCACTTCTCAGGTTCAAACGATTCTCATGCTTTAGCCTCCTGAGTAGCTGAGACTACAGATGCGTGCCACCACGCCCGGCTAATTTTTGTATTTTGTTTTGTTTTGTTTTCTTGAGATGGAGTCTCTCTCTGTCGTGCATACTGGAGTGCAATGGTGGGATCTCAGCTCACTGCAGCCTCTGCCTCCTGAGTTCCAGCGATTCTCCTGTCTCAGCCTCCTGGGTAGCTGGGATTACAGATGTGCGCCACCATACCCGGCTAATTTTTGTATTTTTAGTAAAGATGGGGCTTCACATGTTGGCCAGGTTGGTCTCGAACTCCTGATCTCAGGTGATCCACCCGCCTCGGCCTCCCAAGTGCTAAGATTGCAGGTGTGAGCCACTGCACCTGGCCAAATTTTTGTATTTTTAATAGAGATGGGGTTTCACCATGTTGGCCAGGCTGGTCTCATACTCCTGGCCTCAGGGGATCTGCCCACCTTGGCCTTCCAAAGTGCTGGGATTACAGGCATGAGCCACTGCACCCGGCCCTCAATTTAGGTGTTCCTAACATTTTCTCATGATTAGACTGGAGGCTACGGGTTTCTGGGAAGAATACGCCAGAGATGAAATGCCCTTCTCATCACATCGTATTGGGGGTACATCATATCAACGTGACTCATCATAAGTGACATTAACCTTGATCAGTTGGTTAAGGTGGTGACTGCCAGACTTCTTTGCTGTGAAATTCTTATTTTTCCCTTTTCATACTGTAATATTTGGAACATAGGTTTGATTTTAATAGATATTTTAAAAATATATATTTAGAAATCTTTACCCACACTGAAAGAATATATATTTTTCTCAAGCACCTTTGGGGTATATATTAATATTGTTGGCATATTTACAATATTTACAAATATCATCTACAGCATAGAATGTGGTAACTTTTATGCTGCAAAGCAAGTCTCAAATATTGATACCAGCACATCAGTATCAGGAATAAATGGGCTGGGCATGGTGGCTCACGCCTTTAATCCCAGCACTTTGGAAGGCTGAGTCAGGTGGATCACCTGAGGTCAGGAGTTTGAGACCAGCGTGGCCAACATGGTAAAACCCTGTCTCTACTAAAATTATAAAAATTTGCCAGGCGTGGTGGCACGAGTCAGGAGGGCTCCTCAGGAGGCTGAGGCAGGGGAATCACTTGAACCCGGGAGGTAAAGGTTGCAGTAAGCTGAGATCTTGCCACCACTGCACTCCAATCTGGGCAACAGAGCAAGACTCTATCTCAAAAAAAAAAAAAAGAAAAAAAAAAGGAAAGATGACTGCAATATGTCACTACAATGTAAAGTCTAAATAAAAACAAAACAAACGTTAAAAATACTCAGACCTGAAGGATAATGAAAATACTGTATTATCAAAACTTGTATCATGTATAGCTAAAACAGTACATAGGAGAAATTTATAGCCTCAAATGCTTTCATTGGGAAAGAATTTCCCACCAGTAAGGGAGTGTGTGACTCATTACACAGGTTAGATGGAAGTTCAGAGAGTTCTCCCCAGTGTCTTTGGCATTTCTCCAGGATTTTTGCAGCACTCCGAGGGAATCAGAGCCCCAGTAACTACTGAGATTGAATGAGCCACTAGTGCAGTACAATGCAGACACAGAACAGATTATATTTTATTCCACAAAGAAAAGGAATGAGATCTTTTCCCATCTTAGCTTTGTGAAATAAGTTCCATTTCCATTGGAGGTGCTGAAGGAAATCAGGTTTTATGTCACGTTTTATTTAGATCTGCTAGAGAGACTGTGTTTTGTTTTTCTTTTTTTTTTTTTTTCTTTTTTTGGTTGGTTGTTTTTGAGACAGGGTCTCCTCTGTTGCCCGGGCTGGAATGCAGTGGTGCAATCACAACTCACTGCAGCCTCAACCTCCACTCAGCAATCCTCCTGCTTCAGCCTCCCAAGTAGCTGGGATCACAGGCACATGCCACCATGCCCAGCTAAGGGTTTCACCATGTTGCCTAGGCTGATCGCGAATTCCTGGGCTCAAGTGTCAGACCCACCTCGGCCTCCCAAAGTGTGGGGATTATAGGCGTGAGCCACTGCACCCAGCCTGTTTTGTTTGGGGCAAGGGTTTTAACATTAAAATATGTGTGTGTGTGTGTGTGTGTGTGTGTGTGTGTGTGTGTGTGTGTGTGTATACACACACATATATGTATATATACGTATATATATATACGTATATATATATTGACTGTGTGTGGTGGTGCACACCTGTAATCCCAGCACTTTGGGAGGCCAAGGCAGGCTGATGGCTTGAGCTCAGGAGTTCAAGACCAGCTAAGCAACATAGTGAGATCCTATCTCTAAAAAAAATACAAAAAGGCCAGGCACGGTGGCTCACGCCTGTAATCCCAGGACTTTGGGAGGCTGAGGTGGGCAGATCACGAGGTCAGCAGTTCGAGACCAGCCTGGCCAGCATGGTGAAACCCCATCTCTACTAAAAATACAAAACAGCCGGACATGGTGGCACACATCTGTAATTCCAGCTACTCAGGAAGCTGAGGCAGGAGAATAGCTTGAACGCAGGAGGTGAAGGTTGCAGTGAGCCAAAATTGTGCCACTGCACTCCAGCCTGGGCAACAGAGCAAGACTCCGTCTCAAAAAAAAAAAAAAAAAAGCCGGGTATTGTGGTGCCTGTACCTGTATTTGCAGCTACTTGGGAGGCTGAGGTGGGAGGATTGCTTAAGCCCGGGAGGTTGAGGTTGCAGTGAGCCAAGATTTCACCACTGCACTCCAGTCTGGGTGACAGAGCAAAACCCTGTCTCAAAAAAGAAAAAATACTGTCCCTGCCAAATCCAAGACAGACAGCTTTTCTTTTTCTTTTCTTTTCTTTTTTGTTTCTTAGAGACAGAGTCTCACTCTGTCGCCCAGACTGGAGTGCAGTGGTGTGATCTCAGCTCACTGCAACCTCTACCTCCCTGGTTCAAGTGATTCTCATGCCTCAGCCTCCCAAGTAGTTGGGATTACAGCCAGTTGCCACCATGCCCAACTAATTTTTGTATTTTTAGTAGGGACGGGCTTTCACCATGTTGGCCAGGCTGGTCTCAAACTCCTGGCCTCAAGTGATCTGCCTGCCTCGGCCTCCCAAAGTGCTGGGATTACAGGCGTGAGCCACCGTGCCCGGGTCAGACAGCTTTTCTATAGTGAAACAAGTCACACAGGAATATAAATGTGACCATTTTCTCTGGCAAATATCTAAGTAACTTTAAGGTTTGTCGGCTCCTGTGTCATAGGTGTTGCCATGTGTGCTACCTTTTTCAGAAGGCCCCACTTTCCTTGCAAACCTCTCTCCATCTCTAATAGGCCCTGTATGGGCTCTGCTGTCTCAGTTTTAACTGTCTTCTGCTTGACGTGAGTTCAGCCTGGGGATATAAAGCTTTGCAGAGCCAATGCCTTTGCATTATTCCCCGAAAGCTTGACTAGGGAGGCCAATCATTATGGGCCAGGGTGGGATTCCTTGAACTCTCTTGGAATGGGCTCACCAAGGACTACCCTTGTTTCTAGGAAAACCTATCATTTTCTTTCCTTTAAATTAAGCGTTTTCAGTGTCACTGGCTCAGCCAAGCATCCCTCGCATTTCTACTTCTCAACCATAGGTGAGTGGTGCTTCCATGAGTTGTGCAGTACACAACCTGCACAGCCATATGTGGCAGTTGTGCAGGGGTGGCAGTTCTGCCTACCCTCAGTGGAAGATGGATGGGGATTTGTTCTAAGGTAAACCTGGGATGCATTCCTCACATATGCAAGAAAGCTGAGTGAGCGTAAAATTAGAAGTCCGTAGATGGAGAGAGGCAGAGAAACAGGACGGGGAGTCCCAATGGAATTCCACTCCCTGGTGTTGTCTTGCAAGTCTGACTTGATCTCTGCCCTCCCCCTCATTTGATTATGTAAGCTTTCCAATCAATATTACTCTTTATTTATTTCTTTTTAGCATAAGTTAGGTTTCTGTCACCAACGCATTCTGGCTAAAAGCCTGAGTCTTTTCCTTAACTTGCCCCAAATGGCCAGTTATTATGGAATTCCACTGGGTTTTGGCTGTTGGATGAGGCACTGCGGGTATTTTGCTTATCCAGGTTGACTTTCCCATCTGTGACACTGGCCTACCTAATGAGGGATTCCAGCAAACAGGGTGGCATGCTGAGTTCTCAAAATAAACATGTATGGCAGCCTTTGCACACAGTATTCAGAAAACAATCCATTATCAATGGCTTGCCCTTATTTTTTGGTCCCTAAATGTATTTCCTGGCATTAAAAATAAAACAGCAGGTATGCTCCCTCCAAGGAGAAGTGTGTGTGTAAATTGGGCCTTTTCTACTGGAGGGGGTGTTCTGGGGTACAAGTGAAGGCCCAGTGAGGGCTCAGGCTGACAATCAGGACTACTTGGAAAATAGTGTTCTCAAGAGTGGAGGAAGTGGGCTCAAAGGAGCTTCAGGAGACTATAGGGGGAAGCGCAGGACACCAGCCAAGGCAGTCCTGCAGGGTGCAAGGCCCAGGACCAAGATTTTTGGCATGGCCCCTGTCTCTTTCTATTCTAGTCCAGGAACCATCTCTTCATCTTTTTTCTGTTTGTTTTTTTTAATGTAAAATGTGCCATTCCTGCTTACTCTTATATTCTCATGACAAAAAAAGGTACATTGTTTGGAACCTGTTACTATTGAAGATCTTGCTTTTGCAGTTCCCTAATACATTTATTTAATGCTGGATATATCATTATGTACGATGCTATATCATCCATGGGTGGCTGACTTGTTCTCAAAGATAGTTACTGTGCCTTACTGATGAGAACTACAAATATAAATGTTGCCCAGAGTGTGCAGGAAAATGTGCATGATAATTTATTTTCTGGTCGTGTTAAATTTACCATTGGGAATTTTTTTCTGCAATGTAGGACAACACCTCTTCCAACTGTGTCTTGACCTCTTGAGGCCCAAATCGCTGCATTCCTATAATGTGGTTGCTTTCAATGATGACTGCACCCCTGCCTTCCACATGCCACCATTAGCAGGGAGCACAGCAAGGGGCCTGTGAGCAGAGTGAGAAGAGCAAGCTCATTTAAGCAAAATACTTCCATCTCTTATTCTCCATGGCTTAAGACCAATGAGAGAATAATGTCATCACATCAACTGGAGGCGTGAAAGTACATCAATGGGAGGTGTATGTTGGTGTTGGGGAGCAACATCTCAAAAATCCTTGGTGGATGTTATGGACTGAATATGTGTTCCCCCCACCTCCTGGCCCCAAATTCATATGCTGAAGCCCTAACCTCCAATGTGATGGTATTAGGAGGTGGGGCTTTGGGAGGTAATTAGGTTTAGATAAGGTCGTGAGGGTGGAACCCCCATGATAGGTTTGTTTGTTTGTTTGTTTATTTATTTATTTATTTGAGATGGAGTCTTGCTACCTCTATCGCCCAGGCTGGAGTGTAGTGGCACAATCTCGGCTCACTGCAACCTCAGCCTCCCAGGTTCAAGCAATTCTCCTGTCTCAGCCTCCCGAGTAGCTGGGATTACAGGCGTGCGCCCCCATGCCTGGCTAATTTTTGTATTTTTTTTTGTTTGTTTTTGAGATGGAGTCTCACTCTGTCGCCCAGGCTGGAGTGCAGTGGTGCAATCTTGGCTCACTGCAAGCTCCACCTCCTGGGTTCACGTCATTCTCCTGCCTCAGCCTCCCGAGTAGCTTGGACTACAGGCATCTGCCACCATGCCCAGCTAATTTTTTTGTATTTTTAGTAGAGACTGGGTTTCACCATGTCAGCCAGGATGGTCTCGATCTCCTGATCTCATGATCCGCCCGCCTCAGCCTCCCAAAGTGCGGGGATTACAGGCGTGAGCCACTGCACCCGGCCTAATTTTTGTATTTTTAATAGAGACAGGGTTTTGCCTGTTGGCCAGGCTGGTCTCCTGACCTCAAATGATCAGCCTGCCTGGGCTTCCCAAAGTACTGGGATTACACGCGTGAGCCACTGTGCCCAGCAGGGTTTAATGCCTTTATAAGAAGCAGAAGAGACGCCAAAGCTTCCTCTCTCCAATACAGGAGGACATAGCGAGAAGGCAAGTGGGGAAGAGGGCCCTCCCAGGAACCAAATAGGCCAGCACCTTGATCTTGGACCTCCCAGCCTCCACAGCTGTGGGAAATAAACATCTGTTGTTCACACTGTGGTACCCAGGCTGTAGTATTTTGTTATAGCAACCTGAGGAGACTAAGACAGAGGAGATAGACATGGCCAATCCTGGAGGACAGACTGACAGGTGATCCGGAGTCTGCCAAAGCGGTGAGGTGACTGCCCTGGAGTCAGCTGGGGAAGGGGTGCACAGGTAAAGGATGCCTGCCACACGTATCCCCCTCCCCAAGATCACCCTGGCTGCAATAAGCCAGAGGTGGTACTCTGGTCTGAAGACAGAGGTACAAGCCAAGGCATATACCCACTCAGGCAGCTCAAGCACAAGCATTTACAGAGCCCAGACCCTTGAACTCGTGCTGTGTCCAAGTGAGTGAAAGTTACCCCAAATCAGCATGTCAACACCATTTCTGACAGCCTAATCTCATGTAACCTGGTGAAAGAAATTCTACACCAGCCAGCAGGAGTGAGCTGCTTGCAAGGCTGCTCTCAGAACCAGATCTGGCCATGATGACTCCATAAACATGAATTCTGGAGCTTCTCAGGGCATCTGGCTGACCCTACATATGTGTGAGAGATGGGTAGGGGTAAGAGAGAGAGGGTTGGAGAGAACCCTGAAGAGGGGAAATGGCAAGTGGGACCCACAGGGAACAGACTTGTTCTGGAGCTCGATTGCCTTACTTAGATGGCACCACTCACCCTAGCTAGTCCCAACCACTGGAGAGAGACTTAGAAAATTTCAAGGTAGAAAATTGTGGTCAACAAGAGTCACATGGGATCTGGTCTAGACAGAGACACCCTTCCTAAATGGCATTGCTAGCCCCAGAAGGGCACTTAAAAACTTTTGAGGAATACAGTCCAAAGTGCAGGACCCTCTTAAGGCACAGGGTCTGGCACAAGGGGCCTCACTTGCCTGAATCTAATGGTGTTACTACCATCAACCACTGGATACTATCCACTAAGACTTAACAGTAGGAGCAAGAAGGTGGGTTCAGCACTGAGCCAATGAAGTTTCTATCAGTCCCCTCATCCATCCATCCATCCATCCATCCATCCATCCATCCATCCAACACATGTTCATTGAGCACTTACACCATGCCAGTGTTGTGTTAGGTTCAGGAGAAAAAGCAATGGGTCTGACCAACGGCTTCTACCCCAAGCTGGTACTGCACAATTAAAAAAGAAGGAAAAATAAAACAAGAAAAAAATGGCCACAGACATATCTCACATACAGCTGTTCATTTACAAACTTTTCTCAATTATGGTTCTTGAAAAGTGTTCCAATTACTGCGACTGTGTACAATTTAACCCAAAACTTAGTGGTTGGGGTAAATGACAATATTTATTTTACTCATGAATCTGCTATATGGACTGCTCAATATTTTTCATGGATCTGCATCTCTTATGGGCTGCTCTCAATAGGGTTAGTTTGTCCCTGCTCAGCTTGGTGTCAGGTTGGGATGGAGGCTTGAAGCCTGGGGCCTGGAATCATCTGAAGGCTTCCTCACTCATATGTTTGGCTATTGATGCTGTCACCAGAAACTTAGCTAGGGCTGGTAGCTGGAACACCTCTTCATGTTTTCTTTATATGGCTTGGGCTTCCTCCCAGCATGGTGGCTGGGGTCCAAGAGTGAGCATTGTGATAGGGAGCAAGCCAGGTAGAAGCTGTGTCTTCTTTATGACCTAGCCCCAGAAATCACATAGCATCACTTTTGCCCTGTTGGTTGGAATGGTCACAGACTCAGCCAGACTCAAGGAGAAGGAACATCAATCCCACTTCTCAGTGGGAGGAGTGTCAGTTACATCGTAAGGAGAATCATGGGATGGTTCATATAGATTACTTTATAGCATCTCCCAGAATGATGCTTTCAGGATAAATAACACAAAACAGACTGGTGTAGTCATCTTTGGAAAAAAGTCTGTCACAAAAGCTTATACCGCTGCTCCTCTTTTTTCCAATTCTGTGCCTTTCCAAACATACTATACAAAATGATATTTTGACATTACAGTTTCAGACGAAGACATTCCCCAATTTAGTCGATGTTTCTAGTTAGAGATCATGCCGTGGAACAAATTTGAATTGTGCACTATGTTTGGAGAATCCAGAATGTTTTACTGTGTCTAGCATCTCATGTGTCTCTTAAGTTTATTGTACATATGTGCTTTTCTCAAATGTTTCAAAGTGTCCTAATGTTTAGTCTTTAATTTTCCCTCGAGGTATATGTGTGTGTGTGTGTTTTATTTTTATGTTTGTTTAAGTGAAGCCCTCAAAAGTTTTAAAAAATTAGCAAAGAGTGCAGAAAAAACATATCTTTTATGCCAGCCACAGTGATGTGTGCCTTTAGTTCCAGCTACTTGGGAGGCTGAGGCAGGTGGATCGCTTGGGCCTGGGAGTTTGAAGCCAGCCTGGGCAACATAGCGAGGCCCTGTGTCTTAAAAAAACAAACTATCATTTAGAGAACCACTCACTTGCATCTCTCCTCCACCAACTTGCACCTAATATTAAATCTTGTCTTTCTGTCCAGAGCAGTAAGTCTTACTGCCTTATATTTTATGTAAAAACCATATTTTAAGCAAAATTATTTATTGTTTGTATAATTTTCTGTTGCATCAATATATTTTTTCTGTTAAAAATATTTAGGTGCCTTAGGCTGGAATTGAACACAATTCTGCCCATTTTAATTAATGGGAAAAATTTAACAGCTTTCCATTTAGAAGCAGAATTTCAGGAATGAATTGAAATCACTAGGAGGGTGATAGCTGTATTTTCATCATCTCCCCAAGGGCTTTTGGACAGCTTTCCCATCCTCTGTGCCTGTCACTTTTCCAATTCCCATCACTCGTTGTTCTTCCAGTTAGTCACCCCTCCCTTGTCTGTTACAGGTGTTCAGTATTAATCGTGTTAGAATGCATCTGGTTGCAAGTAACAGAAAACAAACTCTGGTATACATAAGATCCCTCATCCCCGTAAGACAGGAAGGTAGTACAGGGTTTGTGTAGCTGCTTGAGTATGACTTAAACAAACAGGCTCCTGTCTTTCTGCTCCACCTTCCTTAGCACAGCCCTCCTCATGGCCTCTAGGCTGCTGTGCCCCCAGGTGTTACCCACTTCCAAGCATGAAGCAGGGGAAAAGTGAAGGACATAAACTTCTCCAAGGGAAGAAGGGAAGGTCTCCTTTGATACTTCTGCCTACATCTTAGTGGCCAGGACTTTGTCTCACTGCCACCCTTAGCAGCAAAGAAAGTTGAGAGCTGTGTGCTTTGCTTTTCAGCCCCTGTAGTATAGAAAGGCAAGGGAGTGGTTGAAAAAGATCTTAAGTTAGCCAACTACATAATTTGTCACACTGTGTTTAATTGAAATGTATTGCTCGGATCCACAGTGTCCTGGACATAGCCTCGTTCCTGTCCTAGCACATTCTTACCCTCCTTTTCCCTCTTCCTTCCTGTAGCTATTTTCCTGGGGGGTGAGGTGTGGTCTTGAGGAAACACTCTTCAGTTTTACTCTTATCACTCATTCCTCCATAGTCTCTTCTGAGGTGAGGGGTCAGAATCTTCTTTGCTCCCTTCTGCTTTTCAAACAACCGTGCCTTCACCTCTACTCAACACCCTGACCCCTCCTCCCTCTCTCAATACCCAAGGTCAGTCTCAAGGCCAGGTCCTCCGTGAAGAATTCCACCATCCCTCCCTCCTCTTCTTTCTCAGTCCAAGTTTCCTACTTTAGACTCTCAAAGCACTTAAGCTGTACCTCTCCAGTGGTATTATTTTCTTCGTTGAAGTGAAAGCAAATTATTGAAAGGGGTACTGTTTACAAAATGTCTGGCGCATTGCAGGTACTCGAAGTAGTATCTCTTACTATTATTATTACTGTCTTATCTCGATCAGATTCAGCTCTTTAATGAGAGGCTCTAAATCTTATGTTCGATTCACCTTTGTAACCCACACTGGGCCTGGAATAGAGCACTGTTCGTAACTAATGCTGTGCCCGTGTAATATGACGGCGGCGAGCAAAGGGCATCATTTCAGAGGAAGAGTGCTGTAATGGTGGGATATGAGAAATTCCTAGAACCTGGGTGGGAGCCAGAATCTTGCAAAGAAGCCCCTTATCCGTCTGCACCGAAAGCAGGCAGAGTGGATGCCGTAAGATTCCTAAGGACGCAGGTGGAGCGCCTCCTCCGTGCCGCGATGAGGTAGGTGCATCCGTCACTTCACTCCTCCCTCTCCACTTTATCCGGAAAGGGAGGAACGGAATGCGACCCGCGCGGCGATCTGGGATAGCTGCGCAGGCGCAGCTTCCGGCTCTGTGTCTCGGGAATTATTTGACGCCACCGGTTCAGCCCCGCAGAAAGCACTGATTAGGCGCACTGCGCACGCGCAGTGGCCCACTTGGCTGGGGAGTTATTTGACGCCGCCGCCCCTGGCAGTCGGAAGTTGCCTGAGCAGATCCCAGCCGGCTGGCCCGACTGGCCTTCGTCGTCCCTTGGCGCCCTGGGAGAGTCGCTGACGGGTGGACTGACGGACCGCCTGAGGACGGCCGGCCAGGGCGGTGAAAGCGCCAGCCCTATGGCGCGGGTCGCGTGAGGCGGAAGGCCGAGGACGGCCGGCGGCGGCGCCCGCCCCGGCGATGCGGGCCCCGCCCGTCGCCTCAGGTAACCGGGCAGCCGGCCCCGCCGCGGCCGGACCCTCCCCTCTCCTTCTCTCTCTTCCCCTCCCGGCGGTCAAGGGACCGCTGAGGCTTGTTTCTCGGCTCTGGGTGCTCCAGGGGCCCGGCCTTTGGAAGCGCATCTGCAAATTTTTGGGAGACCCACGGGGGCGGGGAAAGCTTGGCCCTGGAGTGGGCGGCTGCTGTCGCGTCTGTGTAAACCCGGTCTAATCCTTGGGAGCTACCCCAGCCGGGCGAAGCTCTCTCCTGGCAACCTGGGGGAGGGGGCGGGTCTGGAGCGAAGCGAGACAACTCCCGCAAAGAATTTGGTTCAGCAGAAAGGTTAGGCGAGTTGCTGCCGCCCAGTGGGGACGATGTTGCCCATTGCACAGTGACACTCTGATGAGGAAGAGTTGATGATGAGAGTAAACAGCTAACCCCCATTAAGCGCTTCTTATCCGCCAGGCATCATGCCCAGGACATTATGTTCTCCACGTCTAACTTCACAGCAACCCTATGTATGAGGTAGGATTATTGTCCCCATTTTACTGACGAGGCCACTGAGTCCCTGGGTGGTTGGGTGACTTAATTACCCAAGGTCACATAAGCTAGTAATTTGAACCGAAGCATCCAACTCCAGAGACCCAAGTGCTTAACAGTTAGGGCAGTGGCTGTCCAACTTTGCTACACTATACAATCACCTGGGGGAACTTGTAAAGGTTTCTGATGCCCATGTGGCATCCCACACCAAAACAATCAGAATGTCTGGAGTTGAAAGCCAGACTTCAATATATTTTTTTAAAGATGCCCAAGTGATTCCAGCCTGCAGCAAAGTTTGGGAACCGCATGTAATTTGATAATTCTGCATCTCAAAAAGCATCTCTGTTTCTCCAGCTTAAGTGTGCGGGAGAATTGTCTGGGAGCTTGTTGAACTTGCAAGTTCCACCCGCAGAGATCTTTAGGTTCACTGACCACTACACCTTGTGAAAGACTGTTAGGGGTGGGATTCTCTGCAGTGATTCTGAGTCATCTGGAACATTTAAAATGTATGCATCTTATGCAAACTGCTCGTTTGCAATTTTCCTAAATATACAATACTTATAGGTGTAGCGTCTCTAACCTCTGGGTCATTTTTGCATATGCTGGTCGTCTGCCTAGACCATTCTCTGAACGTTCTGGCCATCCCACCCAAACGCATACACTTCTCCTCTCTCCTATATACATATACACACCCTTTTTTTTTCTTTCTTTTTTTTAGACAGAGTCTTGCTCTGTTGCCCAGGCTGGAATGCAGTGGCATGATCTTGGCTCACTGCAACTTCCGCTTCCTGAGCTCAAGCAGTCCTCCCACCTCAGCCTCCCAAGTAGCTGGGACTACCACGCCTGCCTAATTTTTTAATTTTTTTTGTAGAGATGGGGTTTCTCCATGTTGCCCAGGCTGGTCTCAAACTCCTGGGCTGAAGCAGTCCGCCCACTATGGCGTGCCATAGTGGTAGGATTACAGATGTAAGCCACCGTGCCAGGCCTACATACCCTTTTCTTTCTGTCTCTGGCTGCATTAGCTTTAAGCATTCCCTTCAAGATACTTCTGTCCCTGACCCCTACCCACCTTGAGTCCTTCCAATTTGCTCTTTAGGAACATCATAGTGAAACTTATCAGTTATTTTTCTGAGTTGTAGTTCTATCCCTACTTCTAGATTATGAGAAGCTTTAGGGCAGGGACTATGTTTTCTTCATCTCTGTATTCCTTCCGGTGCTTTGACATACAGACTCACAAAGCTTTTACTCAGTGGAAGGTTTGGGTCCTTATGTCATAGCTAGATCATGTCGTGAACAGATTCTTCTCTATTTCCATTTTTGTAAAAGATGTGTGGTAGTTCCCAGCTTATAGAGTTTTGTTCTTTTTGCTTAGGAATGAATATTCTAGTTACGTTCAGTAATTTGTCCAGCCGTTGAACACACACATTGAGATCTTACCAATTGCAAGGCACTCTGTAACTAACCATGTGCAATCAACATTGTTTGATTTTTAATGTCTGATTCTATCACAATCAGACGCAATCATGTCTGTAGGGAAAGTCTTTTTATTACTGTTAGACCTTTGCATGTGTTCCCTACTTCATTGTCCAAAAAAGTGTTTAGTTGTCATCCACTAAATGCCACTGCCTTGTTGGTATTTGGTAAATACAAGCAGATGGGATTGCCATTGGTAATGGTTGGTCCTGTTCACCGGGAGAGATGACGTTAAGTACTTAATTAAGAGTAAAATCATGATGTCACAGAAATTGACAAATTTAGCACATATTTATTGCAGAATGCCTGAACTGCCATTGCCCCATTTGCCGTATTTACAAGTTTAAAGGAAGGCAGAACAATAATTCAGATTGGATTTGTTCTTGGTTGGTCTTAAAACCGTGTAAGGATTTGCAAAAGTTAGTGAATATGTGTGTGAAGGTCATTATGAAGAGGTTTTTGGACAGTAAAGATTTTTTTTTGTATAGCAGTTAAACATGACAAAGTATGTAGACTGAATTAAAAACACATTTCATAAAATATTCTTTCTTTCTTTTTTTTTTTTTTTTTGAGATGCAGTCTCGCTCTGTCCCCCAGGCTGGAGTGCAGTGGCGCAATCTCGGCTCACTACAACCTCCGCCTCCTGGGTTCAAACGATTCTCCTGTCTCAGCCTCCTGAGTAGCTGGGACTATAGGCGCCCACCACCACACCTGGCTAATTGTTTTGTATTTTTAGTTGAGAGGGGGTTTCGCCATGTTGGCCAGGTTCGTGTCGAACTCCTGACCTTAAGTGATCTGCCTGCTTAGTCCTCCCAAAGTGCTGGGATTACAGGCATGAGCCACTGTCCCCGGCCCATAAAATATTCTTTATAAGGATTGTTATAGAAAAATTTTCTTGGTTCCGTTTTGTATTATTTGGTCAGTTTTTAGGCTTAGCACTAATAGAAACTGATGGGACAACTTATGTTAAATTCAGATACTTAAGAAACTTGTCCTTGTGTGTCTGATCAGATGTGGACACAGTATCCAGTTCTTGCTTTAGCACATGGAAGAAACTCAATCTTTAAGGCTGAAGTTTTAAGTCTGTAGTTGTGCCCCAAAGTAAGGGTGAAAAATTCCACATGCTCAGAGAACAAAAGTGACTCTAATCATGATAGCTTGGGACCTAGAAATGGATTCTTTTTTTTTTTTTTTTTTTTTTTTGAGACGGAGTCTCGCTGTCGCCCAAGCTAGAGTGCAGTGGCGTGATCTCAGCTCACTGCAGGCTCTGCGCCCCGGGGTTCATGCCATTCTCCTGCCTCAGCCTCCTGCGTAGCTGGGACTACAGGCGCCCGCCACCTCGCCCGGCTAATTTTTTGTATTTTTAGTAGAGACGGGGGTTTCATCATGTTAGCCAGGATGGTCTCGATCTCCTGACCTCGTGATCCGCCCGCCTCGGCCTCCCAAAGTGCTGGGATTACAGGCGTGAGCCACCGCGCCCGGCCGAAATGGATTCTTTTTAATACGAGGTACTCATCGGTGTTAGCAGGTGTGTTTCCTGACATGCGCAAAGACTTTTTGGGCAGAATGCTTGATTTTCTTTGGTGCGAGATGATTTAAGTTTTAAAATTAAGGTGCGTGGAGTTTCATTCTAACTTTTTATAGATGCGGAAAGTAACTTGGCCAAGGCTACATGGTTAGCTTCTAGCACCTCCAGGACTAGAAAGCAGGCCTTCCTCTGGACGGTGTCCCCTTTCACCCCCGACCCCTTCCCCGTGAGAAAGGTTGTCTTGTGTGTTGTTGTGTTGTGTTTGCATGTCTGTGTGTGCATGGGATAGGGAAGGGGAGAGAGTGATCTGCTATGTTTGAGAAGCTCAATTAGATATCTAGAGGCCCCTCGACTTATGATGGGATTACTTCCCAATAAACCTATCAAAGTTGAGAAGGTCGTAAGCCAAAAATGCATTTAATATACCTACTGAACAGAATAGCTTAGCCTCGTCTACCTTAAACATGCTCAGAACATTTACATTAGCGTACAGTTGGGCAAAATTGTCTAGCTCAAAGCCTATTTTATAATAAAGTGTTGAATATTTCATGTAATTGAATACTGTACTGAAAGTGAAAAACAATGGTTATGTGGATAATCAAAGTATGGTTTTTACTGAATGCATATCGCTTTCACACCCTGGTACAGTTGAAAATCCTAAGTTGAGGATAGTGAGTACTTGGTGTGTGGAATGCACTTAGCTATATAAACTGGGAATACAAAGATAAATAAGGCACGGCCCCTGTCCTCAAGAAGTCTAATCAAAGTTATAATAAAATAATAGTGTAGTATCTGAAGCAGCTCTGTCAAATAGAATTTTCTGCAATTGTGGAACTAAATCTTATCTGCTCTAATATGGTAGCCACTGGCCACATGTGACTCATAAGCACTTAAAATGACTAGCGTAACTAAAGAAGTGATGTTTGATTCAAATAGTTTAAACTTAAAACTATTAAAATTAAAAGTTTTTAAAATTTAAATAGTTACATGAGATAGCTGCTGTATTGGACAGAGGTCTGTTTTATGCCTCAGAGAAGGTCTGAGGCATAAAAGATGAGAACTGTGGTGGTGCTGGTAGGGGGCAGACAGGGTATTCAAATGTTCTTTGGGTAGCTTACCAAAAACTACCGTTTTCCATGTTTTGGGAGAGATGCAGGCAGAACCTGTCTTTGTTTCCTGTAATTCAGGTGTTTGATAGGATCTCTAATAGCATCTGGTACATAGGTGAATACATTCCTTTTTTGCCAGCTTTATTGATGTTTGCCTTATGGGGTCAATGGGACTGCAACAGAGATACGAAGTATAGTCCCTTCCTTTATTAGTCATGAGATTATATGGATGAATTTGGTGCACCTTAAAAAAGCACAGTTTATTTATTTACTCAGTGTTTTGGCACCCTGTATCCTATTTTTCCCAAGAGAAATAGGCATGTCTTATAATGTGTACCTTCCATTGGTACATTTCAAAGTATGTCAACTTAGGTTGCTTTATTTGATCCTTCTCCCAGGTCACTCTAGATAGCACTGCAGGTATTCTCCCGTTTTACAGATGAGGAAACTATGACAAAGAAATGCCAGGTCGCTGGGTGCGGTAGCTGACTTGTAAACCCAACACTTTGGGAGGCCGAGGTGGGAGGATTGCTTGAGCCCAGGAGTTTGAGGCCAGCCTGGGCAGTATAATGAGACTTTGTTTCTATAAAAATTTTTCTAAAAATTAGCGGAGCATGGTGACACACACCTGTGGTCTCAGTTACTTGGGAGGCTGAGTGGGAGGATTACTTAAGCCTGGGAGGCAGAGGCTGCTGTGAGCCGAGATCGGGCCACTGCACTCTAGCCTGGGCGACAGAGTGAGACCTTGTCTTAAAAAGAGAAATGCCAGTTGACTTATCCAAAGTCATATGGTGAGATATGGAGTCAGGACAAAGGGAAGTAGCGTTGGACTTTGAGGCAAGAGGTGGAGTTTCTTGTCCCAGATCTGCTGTTACTTGATGTGATCCTGAGCAAGCCATAGCTTTACTTTGTTTCCATACCTAGTGGTTAGTGACGTCTGTCTTACCTAACCTTCTAGGGTTGTTATTGGAGTAAAATGAAGTAACATGTAAAAGCTCTTTGAAAATGATAAATTATGCAAAGGTACATTGTGCTCAAGCAAGATCCCAAGTAGTTTTTCTTTTTTTTGGGATGGAGTCTCACTCTGTCACCCAGGCTAGAGTGCAGTGGCGTGATCTCAGCTCACTGCAACCTTCGCCTCCCAGGTTCAAGCAATTCTCCTGCTTCAGCCTCCTGAGTAGCTGGGATTACAGGCAGCCGCCACCACACCTGGCTAATTTTTGTATTTTTATTATTACTATTTTTATTTTTTATTTTTGAGACAGAGTTTCGCTCTTGTTGTCCAGGCTGGAGTGCAATTACACCACCTTGGCTCACCGCAGCCTCCACCTCCTGGGTTCAAGTGATTCTCCTCCCTCAGCCTCCTGAGTAGCTGGGATTACAGACATGCGCCACCACGCCCAGCTAATTTTGTATTTTTAGTAGAGATGGGGTTTCTTCATGCCGGTCAGGCTGGTCTCGAACTCCCGACCTCAGGTGATCTGCCCACCTCGGCCTCCCAAAGTCCTGGGATTACAGGCATGAGCCACTGCACCCGGCCAATTTTTGTATTTGTAGTAGAGATGAGGCTTCGCCATGTTGGCCAGGTTGGTCTCAAACTCCTGACCTCAAGTGATCCACCCGCCTTGGCCTCCCAAAGTGCTGGGGCTACAGGTGTGAGCCACCAAGCCCAGCCTCAAGTAGTTTGTTTTGTTGTATTATGCTGCTGTCATAACTCATCAGTTACCATATTGAATACTACTGTACCGTGGTGTCACCTTTGATTTCTCTTGTCTTCCTCACTATGAAACTTTCTCTTGGGCAGCCATTGTGTTTTGTTTATATTTGTATCCCTAAATCCTAGGACAAATTTGACATGTAGCTGGTGTTTAATGTTTGTTTAATGAAATAACTGATGTCTGGATGTACTTTACAAAGTTTTAAAGAATTGTTTTTTGTAATGAGACTTGAAGCTCCTTGGGAACAGGGATGTTGTTTATTTTCTGTGCTTAGTGCATAGAAGGCATGTAATAAATATTGTTTGAATCAATTGATGTAATTAATGTCAGGCTGTGGTCTTAGAGTGTCCACCATTGTATTGATTATTTTGGTAATTTGTCATTTAGACCAGACTTGCATGTTATTTTGCGGTGGTGCTTACAAGCCATAAGCTGTTACCCAGCACACACAACCTCCAGAGAGGATACCTAGAAAATGAGTACGTATAGAGTTGGGAAGGAAATTAAGGGATCTGCAGGGGAGCACTGTTGACTTCTTCCCCTTTTTCCTATCATATTTGCTTCTGGAGCATTGAAGGTAGAGATTTCTCTGCTAGCAGCTCAGGTTGATAGCAGACAGCCAACTGGGGAGGGGACTCAGGATCCCTAATATAGCAGTTGAAGTCCTTAATCATCTAACTTCAGTTATTTCATTATATCTCACTACAGTGCCTGACACCTCCCCATTACCCCCCTGACCACCCTCAACCTTAGCCTATATGGTAGCCACATTGGAGTTTGCTCTTCCACTATCCCTTCAGTGTATCTTGGACACTTCTATCAAATTGCTTTAATGGAAATTTAGTTCCTGATGTGTCGTGCCTGTGATAAGGTTAAACTTTCTTCTTCTTTTTTTTTTGTTTGAGACAGGGCCTTTCTCTGTTACTCAGGCTGGAATGCAGTGGTGCAATCTCGGCTCACTGCATCCTCCACCTCCTGGGTTCAAACGATCATCATGCCTCAGGTTCCCAAGTAGCTGGGATTACAGGTGTGCGCCACCATGCCCGGCTAAGATAAGGTTAAATTTTTGCTCATTTTCTGCCTCCAGTTTTACTGAATTAATTACAAATATTCAATCTGAACATTCAGAATCCTTCAAAATTGGTCATTGCCTACCTTTGAAACCTTACCACCTTCTACATATAGCTTTCTTTCCTTTAGCTCTGGGTTTTCAGTTTCTAGTGCTTTTTTTTTTTTTTTTTTTTTTTTTCTGGAATTTTTTTTTTTTTTTTTTTTTTTTTTTTTTTTTTTTTTGCTACCTGAAGCAAGTTTCCTTTCTTTTATGTATTTTCTTTTCTTTCTTTCTTTTTTTTTTTTGAGATAGAGTCTCGCTCTGTCACCCAGGCTGTAGTGCAGTGGCATGATCTCGGCTCACTGCAACCTCTGCCTCCTGGGTCCAAGCGATTCTCCTGCCTCAGCCTCCTGAGTAGCTGGGATTACAGGCGCATGCCACCATGCCCTGCTAGTTTTTGTATTTTTAGTAGAGATGGGGTTTCACTATGTTGGTCAGCCTGGTCTTGAACTCCTGACCTCAGGTGATTTCACCCGCCTCGGCCTCCCAAAGTGCTGGGATTACAGGTGTGAGCCACCGCATTTGGCTCTTCTATGTATTTTATTCTCTCTTTTATCTGCGCCCCCCGCCAACACCCCCCCCCCCCTTTTTTTTTTTTTTGAGACGGAGTCTCACTCTGTTGCCCAGGCTGGAGTGCAGTGGCACAATCTTGGCTCACTGCAAGCTCCGCCTCCCAGGTTCACACCGTTCTCCTGCCTCAGCCTCCTGAATAGCTGGGACTACAGGCGCGTGCCACCATGCCCGGCTAATTTTTTTTTTGTATTTTTAGTAGAAATGGGGTTTCACTGTGTTAGGCAGGATGGTCTCGATCTCCTGACCTCATGATCTGCCCATCTCGGCCTCCCAAAGTGCTGGGATTACAGGCTTGAGCCACTGCACCGAGCCTCATCTGCCCCTTTACCGTCAGTCTTACCACCTCAATTTTCTTACCTCCGTCAAAATTATACCTTTCCTTCAATGCAATTCATATGCTCTGTATCTATAGTCTTCCCTGATCTTACCCTGTTGTTTTCCAGCTCAGCCTATCTTTCAATCAAAAGTAATCTTTTTCCTTTGAACTTCCATGATGTCTTGCCTATAGTTTTTAAAAAATCACATTCAACATTTTAATGTTCTAACTTATGTTACAGTTATTTATGGTATGTATTAGTCTGTTTTCATGCTGCTGATAAAGACATACCCGAGATTGTGCAATTTACAAAGGAAAGAGGTTTAATGGAGAAATCCTAGTTCCATGTGGCTGGGGAAGCCTCACAATCATGGCGGAAGGCAAGGAAGAGCAAGTCACATCTTACGTGGATGATGGCAGGCAAAGAGAGAACTTGTGCAGGCAAACTCCGGTTTTTAGAAAGCCATCAGATCTCGTGAGATTCATTCGCTGTCATGAGAACAGCGCAGTAAATACTTGCCCCCATAATTCAGTCACCTCCCACAGGGTTCCTCCCATGACATATGGGAATTGTGGGCGTTACAATTCAAGATGAGATTTGAGTGGGGACACAGAGCCAAACCATATCAATGTATAAATCTTAATCTCCTTAATTAAGCCATAAACTCATTGAAAACAGGAACCAAGTCCTATTAGTCTTTCTTCTTCATGGTTTTAACACTGCATTGGACAAAATAGATGGTTAATAGCTGTTTATTGAATAAGTCTACTTGGTGGTCCCTGCCAGTGTCTCTGAATGTTCACATGTATAGTCAGGATACTGACATATACTTACCAATTCTATATCATGAAGATGTAGTAATAAAAACATATTACGTTAAGTTGTACCAACATTTCTACTACTAAGTTAAAACTACAGTTGACTCTTGCTCATCATAGGGGTTAGGAGCACTGACCCTGTGCAGTCAAAAATTTTCATGTAACTTTTGACTCTGCCAAAACTACTAGTAGTCTTCTGTTGACCAGGAGCCTGGCCAATAACATAAACAGTCAAATAGTACATATTTTATATATATATATATATATATATATATGTATATTATATCCCATATTCTTAAAGTAAGAGAAAAGAAAATGTTATTAAGAATTATAAGGAAGAGAAAATATATTTACTATTCATTAAGTGATAGTGGATTATAAAGGTCTTCATCCTCATCATCTGCATGTTGAGTAGGCTGAGGAGGAAGGGGAGGCTGAGGAGGAAGGGGAGGCTGAGGAGGAAGGGGAGGAGGAAGGGGAGACAGCATTTTGCTGTCTCAGGGATGGCAGAAATGGAAGAAAATCCATATGTAAGTGGACCTTAGCAGTTGAAACCCATGTTGTTCAAGGGTCAACTGTACTTGCACTTCTCTACCATCCTTCTAATCTTTAGTCACAGCTATATGTTTATCTTTTTTTTTTTTTTTGAGACAGAGTCTTGCTGTGTCACCCAGGCTGGAGTGCAGTGGCGCCATCTTGGCTCACTGCAACCTCACCCTCCCAGGTTCAAGAGATTCTACTGCCTCAGCCTCCCAAGTAGCTGGAATTACAGGCACACACCACTACGCCCAGCTAATTTTTGTATTTTTTAGTAAAGACAGGGTTTCACCATGTTGGTCAGGCCGGTCTCGAACTCCTGACCTCAGGTGATCCACCCACCTTGGCTTCCCAAAGTCCTGGGATTACAGGCGTGAGCCACCGCGTCTGGCCTATGCATTTATCTGGTTGTAATTACGATATATATGTTTTTCTTTCTCTATTTAATAGTTATTTATTGATTGCTTACATGTACAAGGGCATGTTTCAAACAGATTACATATGTGATTCTTTAATTACCACCACAACAAACACAATGTGTAGGCTCCTAATCTACTATTTGCTTTTTTTTTTTTAGACAGAGTCTAGCTCTGTAGCCCAGGCTGGAGTGAAGTGGCACAATCATGGCTCACTGCAGCCCAACACCAGGATCCAAGTGATCCTCCCACTTCAGCCTTCAGAGTAGCTGGGACTACAGGTGTGCGCCACCACGCCTGGATAACTTTTTGTCTTTTTTGTAGAGTTGGGTTTTCTCCATGTTGCCTAGGCTAGTCTCAAACTCTTGGACTCAAGCAATCTGCCTGCCTCCGCCTCCCATGGTGCTGGGATTATAGGCATGAGCCACCATACCTGGCCTTATTCTATTATTATCCCCATTTTACAGATGAGGATGTTCCAACACAAAAGTAGAGTAACTTTTGCAATGTTACACTGGCTCTTAACCACTCTCATCTATGTTTTTATGATTCTTTGTAATCTCAGTGTTTAATGGCTACATGATAGTATATAGAATTAATATGTCCTAATTATGAAATTTTCCCATTATTGATGGAAGTTAAATTACACCCACTTCCCCATCTCATATGTAATACTACAGTGAGCATCTTGTACATTGTTTAAAATTGAGCTGTTTTATAAGGATAAACTTAAGTCAAATTACCGGGTCAAGGCACTCTTTGTCTTCTGCTTTGTACTGGCAAAACGTTCATGCTATCCTTGGGTGAATGTTTAGGAAAATGACATATCAGCCTGAGGTGCATTACAAGTGTGCCAACTTATTAACAGGATGGAGCTACAAACAGCCCCATGGCAAGTAGACTAAGACATGGCAAGTGTGATCAAGACACGTGAGGGTTCTGCCATGGTGCTATCCTGAGAGGTTGATGCAGATGCCATGGTACTATGCTGAGAGGTTGATTCTTGCCTAGGAGGGCCTAGGCGGTGCAGCAGTACTGGCTCCTGAAAGTAATGTTCTCCAGGATCTGCGAGGTTTGTTACTTTGGATAGCCTAAGCTGCAACAGCAAGAGGAGGTTCTTATTTGTGTGTTTAAGAGTAGGCTGGGCAGGCGAAGTGGCTCATGCCTGTAATCCCAGCACTTTGAGAGGCCGAGGCAGGTGGATCACAAGGTCAGGAGTTCTAGACCAGCTTGGCCAATATGGTGAAACCCCATCTCTACTAAAAATACAAAAATTAGCCAGGTGTGGTGGTGGGCGCCTGTAGTCCCAGCTACTCAGGAGTCTGAGGCAGGAGAATTGCTTGAACCTGGGAGGCGGAGGTTGCAGTGAGCTAAGATGGCGCTATTGCACTCCAGCCTGGGTGTCAGAGTGAGACTCCATCTCAAAAAAAAGAAAAGAAAAGAAAAAAAAGAGTAGGCTGGCCACTGACAATACTGGGCCTAATGGAACTCCCTCTACCAAATCTGTCACTGCACTTTGCCTTATCCTTTTTTTCCCTAACAGCAACCACGATGAAATAAAGTGAAATTGTAGGACCTCCATAGTTGGGTTATAAGCCTAGCCCCTGCAACAAAGGTGGGTTGGGGTGACTTCTGGGGCACCAACAGCTTATACAAAGTATACACTTCACTATCCTCTTTCCACAAAGATTTTGCTAATTCAGTTACCAAAACTAGTACATGCCTTTATCTGTGATCAGAGGCATAAATTGGACCATAGATAAGTTCTTTTTTAGCCAACATTGTGTGTTTTTGTTTTTGTTTTGTTTTGAGTTTAGTTGATAACATTTAAAGAGTAGGAGACTGTAGAAATGTCCAGATTTTCTGTGTCTCTTCAAAAATTGGATTATCTGGCACGTCTGGGTCTGCATTCCGTCTAGGTGACAGCTAGAACTGAGTAATAGCTGTAAATAGAGCTTGTATACTAGCTCTTGTTGCCCAGGCTGGAGTGCAATGGCATGATCTCGGCTCACAGCAACCTCTGTCTTCCGGGTTCAAGTGAGCCTCCTGCCTCAGCCTCCTGAGTAGCTGGGATTACAGGCATGCACCACCATGCCTGGCTGATTTTGTATTTTTAGCAGAGACGGGGTTTTTCCATGTTGGTCAGGCTATTCTCGAACTCCCAACCTCAGGTGATCCGCCCGCCTTGGACTCCCAAAGTGCTGAGATTACAGGCGTGAGCCACCACCACACCTGGCCTGGTGATGTGATTTTTCTAGAGTTGTGAACAGTTCTTGGTTCTAAAGATAATGAAGCTTAGTCTTCCTCAATTTACATGATTAATTGCATTATTGGAAAATTCAGTCTATTAAAATAGCACAATGTATTTTGTATTTATATGTAAATGAAGTTAATTTTTAGGCTTAGACAATGATTTTCTAGCAGATGTTCAAAAGTCATGTGGGATGTGGCATAATTGTTCATTGTGCAGGACTGTCTCATGCAGTACAGGATGTCTAGATTTCCTGACTCTGCCTATAATGCCAGAAGCTTGCCCCAATCATTGTGCTAACCAAAAGTACACTTATTTCCACAGTGCCTCTAGGTGACAGGTTTTTCTATTAAAAATCATTGCCCTAATCTCAGTTGGGTCCTTACCTCCCCATCGGAGTTGAGTTTTTTGTTTTTTTTGTTTTTTCTTTTTTTGAGACGGAGTCTCACTCTTGTCACCCAGGCTGGAGTGCAGTGGTGTGATCTCAGCTTACTGCAACCTCTGCCGCCCGGGTTCAAGCCTCTCCTGCCTCAGCCTCCTGAGTAGCTGGGAATTACAGGTGCCCGCCACTACACCCGCCTAATTTTTGTACTTTTAGTAGAGACGGGGTTTTGCCCTGTTGGCCAGGCTGGTCTCGAACTCCTGACGTTAGGTGATCTGCCCACCTCGGCCTCCCAAAAGTGCTGGGATTACAGGTGTGAGACAGTTGAGTTTTATCACTTGTTTTGTTAGTTTAATAGGTACAAAATGATACTTTAGTTGCCTTCGTGTTTCTTCCATGTTTATTTCTAATGTTCATGTTCTCTTCATTGTTTTACTTAATATTTTTGTAATTATAATGCATTTCTTTGTTTTAATGTTTTTTGTCTGCATTTTGTTAAAGTTTAGCATCTTTTTTTCTGTTACATATATTTTGATGTTTTAAGTTTAGCTTTTTCATTGTATCCTTTCTATATCTTTTTTTTTTTTTTTTTGAGATGGAGTTTTGCTTTTGTCGCCCAGGCTGGAGTGCAATGGCGCCATCTCTGCTCACTGCAACCTCCACCTCCCGGTTTCATGCGATTCTCCTGCCTCAGCCTCCCAGGTAGCTGGGGTTACAGGTGTGTGACACCACGCCCAGCTAATTTTTGTATTTTTAGTAGAGACGGGGTTTCACCATGATGTTGTCCAGGCTGGTCTCGAACTCCTGACCTCAGGTGATCCACCCACCTCAGTCTCCCAAAGTGCTGGGATTACAGGTATGAGTCACCACGCCTGGCCTATATCTTCCTATTTTACATGTTTCTTGAAAGCATTTTTTTGGTTTCATTTAATCATTTAAACATTAATACATTTAGAGAATGAAAATTTCTTACATTTAAAAACTTAAAAAAAGTTTGTCAGAAGGATTTAATAGCTATTAAACCTATTTTGATTGGTCTTCCCTAAGGTATACTCCTCTCTTCAGAATTGGGAGGGTAGTGGCCATTTCTTAAAAATGCAGACTCTCAGGCCCCAGCTCAGACCTGCAGAATTGAGCTTTTTCTGAATGGGGTCTAGGAGTCTGCATTTTCAGCTAGACCCTTTCCTCCCCTGATGATTCTTCAGTGTACAGTAGAGTTTGAGAGCTAGTTTGTCCTTTTTTTTTTCCTTCTTAAAATCTGTTTTCTTCCAGTAATGTGCTGTGATGGACCCTGAATATTAAATATTCATTTAGTATTTGGAAACCATCCAACTTTTATTTTTACTAGTAATTACCTTCAAACAAATGAACATTTTTCAATTTTTATTTGAATATAACATACAAAATTTTGGACACACTTTAGTGGAATAGAGGGAATACCTTCTGATATCTTCCTTTTTCCCATCGGTAAACCTTGACACTCTCAAACACATGATCAATGTCCACTGTGTGCCAGGGACTCAGAGGTTCAGGAGGCGAGGTCCCCACCCAAAAATGGCTGACACTTTTGTGGTGAATGTATCTGTACACCACTAACGAATGAGCTAATGGGCAGCTTTATATGAACATCCGGTAATAGGCACTCAGCTGAGAGGAGTTGGTCTAAGGAGTCAAGAAAGGTTTTACCAAAGAGAGGACATTTGAGTTGGGCTTTGAAGGCTGAGTACTTCATAAGGTGGATCAAGGCAGGGAATGGCAGTTCAGTCAGTGGGAGCAGCATGACCAGTGACTTAGGGTAAGAAAGAATTTGCTGGGCTTGAGCAATCATCAGTAGTTCTTTGTGGCCATTGCTTGGGATGTTTGTGGGAAAGTGGCAGTAGAAGATGAGGCTGGCAAGGTGGTATATGCAATTTCCATTAGAATTCTGGCAAGGCTTTATTGTTGATTTTTTTTTGATTTGGATAAAATAATAAATCGTATACTGAAGAATAAATGTCTAGAAAAGACAATAAAGTTTTGGAAAAAACATTCTATAAAGCCACTGAACTGAAGTCATTATGGGTTGGCATGGGAATAGACAAATAGTTGAATAGAACAGAAGTTTCATAGATTCTGGAAGAAATGAAAATTTAATATATGACAGAATTAGTATTTCAGTTTAGTGTGAAAAGGATGTATTTTTAAGAGGTGATGCTGACACAGCTGACCATACATTTAGAAGAAATTAAAATCAGACCTTTCCAACACCACTTACAGAAGTAAATTCCAGATAAATATACAAGTGTGAAAAATTATACAGTTATCTTGCAGGAAAATCTAGGAGACTACATATTCACATTAGGGTTATGTTTTCAAATTTTCGGACTAAGACCTATAATAAGAAATGTATTTTCCGCTGGGCACGGTGGCTCACACCTGTAATCCCAGCACTTTGGGAGGCTGAGGCGGGTGGATCACCTGAGGTCAGGAGTTCGAGACCAGCCTGACCAACATAGAGAAACCCTGCCTCTACTAAAAATAGAAAATTAGCCAGGCATGGTGGTGCATGCCTGTAATCCCAGCTACTCAGGACGCTGAGGCAGGAGAATCATTTGAACCATGGAGGTTGTTGTGAGCCAAGATCACACCATTGCACTCTAGCCTGGGCAACAAGAGCGAAACTTCATCTCAAAAAAACAAAAAAAAAGAAAAAAAAAAAGAAAAAAATGTATTTTCCATTGTGACCCAGAACATATGCATATATTACAAAGGAAACAAATTTCACAGAAACATTGCTTACCTTTATTATGTGTGATGCCTTTATTATACATCCTATACCATCTAATTAAAACAGGTATTATCCATAACATTTATTTCATGACCCATAGTTTGAAAAACATTGATAGTTTCATGACCCACAGTTTGAAAAACATTGATAGAGGCAAGATGTTTGCAGCATTCTTAATCATGCCAATAGTCTATATATCTGTTTTATTTATTTCTGTTAATTTCCAGTAGTATAATTTGACGTGCATTTCTGTTTTGTCTTTTCAGGTGCCATTTGGATTGTACTTTAGTGGCACGATGTACTCTGAGTGGAGGTCACTGCATTTGGTGATTCAGAATGATCAAGGCCATACCAGTGTGCTGCACAGCTATCCAGAGAGCGTTGGACGAGAGGTGGCAAATGCTGTAGTCCGTCCTCTTGGGCAGGTGTTAGGTACCCCTTCAGTGGCTGGCAGTGAGAGTTTGTTAAAAACTGACAAAGAAGTAAGTATTTCTAAATTTCCTTCTCTTATATGAAAATGTACATTTGTTCTTGAAGTGTGAAGTCTGAAAATGTACATTTGTTTAATGTTAACTTTTTTGTTCTTTTTTCTTTGAAAAGAGCTGTAGTAGAATGTCAACTTTTTAATGGATTTCTCCCCAACATAGTGTGACTTCTCAATTTTGATCTTGTTTGAGTTGAGGGCTGGGACTCGGAGTTTGTAGAGGTTATAAGGAATGAGTTGTACTGTTTTGCTGCTGGGACTTTTTACTAGTTATGGTCAGTTCTCCACTTGAGCTAAAGGCCAAGACAGAGACTTGAATGTCAAACCCTTTCCCCAAAGATCTAGGCTTAGTCTTCTGATTTCCATTTAGAGTGTGTTTGGAAGGCCTCATCCCTACCTCTGGATGGCCCCGACTGAAGACTCATGTCGAGTTTTCAGGCTACGTGTATGCTGTGCTTAAGCTCTCCCCTGTCCCCATCCCTACCTACCCTTTCCTGGCTTCCAGGTTTAAGAGTGCTGCAGAGAAGCCAAGCCCTTCTGGCCTAAGCCTAGGTGATTGGAATTGGGGTTATGTTTGCTGTTTCTTTTTTTTTTGACACAGTCTTGCTTTGTCATTCGTGCTGGTGTGCAGTGGCATGACCACGGCTCACTGCAGCCTCAGTCTCTCTGGGCTCAAATGATTCTTCCACCCCAGTGAGTCCCAAGTAGCTGGAACTACAGACACGTGCCACCACGCCAGGCTAATTTAAAAAATTTTTTTATAGAGATGATGTTCTCACTATGTTGCCCAGGCTGGGTGTTTACTGTTTCTAAAGATAGGGGCTCTTGGAATGGCTTGCCCTGAAGCTGGCCCTTTATTCTTGGGTTCAGTGGCCCAGGCTGAAGTTAAAAAGTTGCCACTGGGAAGTCGTGAAGGGGCCCTGAGAATGGAGTGATAGAGGAGCTTGCTAGTATAAATTCTGGCTAAGATGCAGGATTAAAACTTTGTCCCTTGTGTTGAAGAAGCTCATGCAACCTTCAGACTTCACATTTAGCAAAACCTGTACACTATTTCTCAGACCCTTTTTTTCTGTTTGCTTTTTGGTTTCCTGTGAAGGAGAGATTAGACTTAGATAAAAGACTAAAACTTGTAGCTCTAGGGGTAGGATCCTCCCTCAGCCATGGGTCTCTGAAGAGTAAAGGTCTTCAGTCTGAGGAACGTTTTTCTTTCTTCAGAGGACCCTAGATTTATCCCTGAGGACTAGCACAGGCCCTGGTGTTTCTCCTCCTGGTGCATTTGTGATCCCTTGTTGCCTTCTCCTGGGAAGAAACGGTACGTGAGTAGATAGAGGTGCTCTGGTGCAGCCCTTGTTTTTCTCCTTTCTCACCCTTGAAAAGAGATGAGAATTCCTGTTTCCTCTAGAATTATACTTTTTTTTTTTTTTGAGACGGAGTCTCGCTCTGTCGCCCAGGCTGGAGTGCAGTGGCATGACCTCGGCTCACTGCAACTTCTGCCTCCCGGGTTCAAGCGATTCTTCTGCCTCAGCCTCATGAGTAGCTGGGACAACAGGCACATGCCACCATACCTGGCTAATTTTTGTATTTTTAAAATGTATTTTTATTTATTAATTATTATTACTATTTTTGAGACGGAGTCTCGCTCTGTCACCCAGGCTGGAGTGCAGTGGCATGATCTTGGCTCACTGCAAGCTCCGCTTCCCAAGTTCTCACCATTCTCCTGCCTCAGCCTCTGAGTAGCTGGGACTATAGGCGCCCGCCACCACGCCCAGCTAATTTTTTGTATTTTTAGTAGAGACAGAGTTTCACCGTGTTAGCCAGGGTTGTCTCAATCTCCTGACCTTGTGATCCGCCCGCCTCGGCCTCCCAAAGTGCTGGTATTACAGGCGTGAGCCACCACGCCTGGCCTATTTATTTATTTTTTGAGACAGAGTTTCACTCTTGTTGGCCAGGCTGGAGTGCAAGGGCGCGATCTTGGCAACCTCTGCCTCCCAGGTTCAAGCGATCCTCCTGCCTCAGCCACCCGAGTAGCTGGGATTGCAGGCATGCACCACCATGCCCGGCTAATTTTGTATTTTGTTTTTAGTAGAGACAAGGGTTGTCTGTGTTGGCCAGGCTGGTCTCGAACTCCTGACCTCAGGTGATCCGCCCACTTTGGCCTCCCAGAGTGCTGGGATTACGGGTGTGAGCCACTGCACCCGGCCAATTTTTGTATTTTTGGTAGAGACGGGGTTTTGCCATGTTGGCCAGGCTGGTCTCAAACTCCTGAGCTCAGGTGATCCACAGTCCTTGGCCTCCCAAAGTGCTGGGATTACAGTTGTGAGCCACTACACCTGGCCTAGAATTATAAAATTAAACAATTGTGTGAAGATGCCACCAAAGATATCTTCTTGGTTTTTTATCTGATAATTAGGGACCTGCAATGTCTTTTAGAATCTTTCTCTTATGTGGCTAAATCTTGCTACACCCTGCTCCAAATTTGTCACAGCTTCACTGTGCTGTTACAGGCTTCTTTAACACTTATTGCAGTTAAACCATATATTTCCTACCCTTAACCTTTGTGGTTGCTTTTGAGCTTAAAAAATTTAATACATATATTTATCTTGTTAGATTTAACTTTGGTTTTAAGCTATTGAAGCCTTTTTGAATCCTGAATTTCTGTCCAACAAGTTGGCCATCCTTTTTAGCTTTGTGATATCTACAGATGATCAGCATACACTGTTTTTCTTTTTTTTTCCCCTAAGTTAGAATCTTGGCAGAGCCTTTGGCATGCCACTGAGCACCTTTTTCCAAAATGATCTTGGCACATTAATCTACTGTTACTCTGTCATGTGGTGTCTTGACCAGTTGTAAATCTAGCCATTCTACCATCCTCTGGGCCATATGTCTGCATCTCGTCCACAAGGAGATCCTGGGTCTGTCTAGATTTCTTGCTAACACCCAGATACCCGTTTGCCGGAGAACTCTGTTAATGGTATGGTGAGAATAGCTTCAAATTTCTAGTTGGAAGACCAGGGTTCAAGTTTTCAGCTCCACGTTTTATAAACCAGTGACTTGTGCCAAATTGCTTAATCTTGCTAAGTTTCTGTTTTCTTATGTATAAAGTAAGGATAGTTTACCCTGTCTACACAGAGTTATTGTGATGGCTAGATGATATTTATGAAAGTGCTTTGTAAACTGTAAGGACTACACTGTTGTCAGCCCTCTAAATAGTAACCCTATTAATAAAGGAATGAAGCTCATTTGGCATGGCTTGATCTTTTTGAGCAGGCTGGGTCTTGGTGATCATGCTTCTGTTTTGTGAGTGTTCACTGATTGCTTAGTAATTTGTCTCAAAGTTTTGTCTGGAATTCACTTAAACTTTCCAGTTTACAATGTCTGTAATACAGTTTCCTCCCCTTTTTTGCAAATTGGGGTTTCTCATAGATGGAGACATATAGCTCAGATGATGGTAGAACGGCTGGATTTATAATTGGTCAGGATACCACATGACAGAATAATATTCGACTAATGTGCCAAAGTCATTTTGGAAAAAGTTGCCCAGTGGCGCCTTCTAGTTGGAAGACCAAGATTCAAGTTTTCAGCTCCACCTTTTATAAACCAGTGACTTGGGCCAGGTTACTTAATCTCTACAATTATGACTGCAGGCAGCCTAGTGGTTCAGCAGTCTCTTAGGCAAGTTCTCTCAGTCCTTAGGATGTGATTCAGCTAGGTCAGGAGGCTGGGACTCATTCAGTGCAGCTAAATGCCTTGTTAAGATCTTACCCAGCTTCAATCCTTTCTCAGCTGTGTTTGTTCTTCATTTTAAGTATTATTATTATTATTATTATTTTTGGCAGAGAAAACAGTTGTAAAATAAGAGTCAAACAGTTCATCTTTCTTCCTGTTATTTGTTCATTTGCATAATCTGGAGATGGAATGTGACTGACTTTATATGATTTTCTAAATGCTACACATACCCAAACATTAAGTGGAGAAAAAACTCTAAAATGTTCTATTTTGTATCTCTAATCTCTATGGAAATTTGAAATGACCTGTATTTACTTTTTAGTTCACAGAGCAAATAATAGTAATATCTAAAGGGTGAAAACCAGCATAGGCTTGATATTCAAAAATAAGTAATTTATTTTCTTCTTAAATCTTTTGCTTGGGAAATTGTATGTTTGATATGTGAAAAATGCATTATCTAAAATAAATCTGATATTTACGTTGAGACGAATATACTGTCAATTTTAGAGGTTTTTGGCAATAAAAGAGATTGGCATTTTAAATCAGTCTACTGAGATAGGCATGTATAATAATTCTATACGGATATTTTCTTTTGTGTAGGTAAAATGGACCATGGAAGTAATTTGCTATGGACTGACCCTTCCATTGGATGGAGAGACTGTAAAATATTGCGTTGATGTATATACAGACTGGATTATGGCTTTAGTGTTGCCGAAAGATTCTATTCCATTGCCAGTTATTAAAGAGCCTAATCAATATGTTCAAACTATACTAAAACACCTACAAAATCTTTTTGTACCAAGGTAAGCTATACCTGTCTATCTGGCCCATTATCAGGGTCATCATAAAATATTCATAAATGTTACTGTAGTATAGGAGCTGATTTCATTGTTAGTCCTCTGAACAGTGACTTCATGTGTTCAATTAAAGATTGTATTAATGTGAATGTAAGGAGAGATGGGCTTATGTAATGTTTACTAGGAGTTTTTAACAGGTATGTGTTCTTTAAAGGTTTTTGGCTTTGCTTCTAAAATCTCATACCTGTTAGATATTAAAATACTGTAATATGTTTCCCTTCTACTCAAAAAATACATACTTTTGCCTATCACAATTCTTGTCTCCATTTAGGCTAAACACAACTAAGGGAGATGCATCTACCTTAATAGGCATCTTTCCTATGAGAGAATGAAGACACTTGAAATGATTATGGGCAAATTGGTAGTAAGCCAAAAGATTCCTCTTGATAGTTTGTTTCTGATTTTTTTTTCCATCTTTTTAGTCAAGGGCCTTAAATATCATAATATAGGATACCTTCAAGGAGCAGTAGAACAGGTTTCCTTTTGGTAAAGTTCTGGTTAGAGCTTTTGGTCTGTCATACGGTGAGGGACTGTGAAAACCAGCTCTGTAAGTTTTTAACTTTCTAAATATAGAAGGAAGATTACTTTGGAAAATCTGAATTAAAAAAGAGAAGTCTCCAGAACGCTAGTCAGTAGGCTCAGGTGTAAGCACCATACCATGCGTGAAATGCCTGTTGTAATCTGGCCCCTAATTAGACTAGCTGTTCTTAATTCTGCATGAGTGCTGCTCTGTAATCAGACTCATAAGTCAGACATTCCTCTAAGACCTCTTAAAGATCTTTCCCATCATGATGTCTTTTTGTCTTCTTCCTCTTTGTTCTTTCCATCACCACATCTCATTCTTGTTGGTTCTTTAATTCTGCCTTGTGAGAAGTCTTACCTAACGACTCAGGCCCACAGCGATCACATCTTCTCCGAACCTATATGATACTTTCTGTATCACTCTTGTATCTCTCACTGTTTTGTTGCTTATCTTTTAAAATGTGTGTCTCCTTTCCCCATCTAACCAACTTGAAGGCAGGAACTGTGTTGTCTCTATTTTAGGCTTCCACAGTATCTGGTGCAATACTGGTATTTTAATACTTAGTACTTAGCTTAGGTGTTAATTAAATGCATGTTGTTTGTATTTATTGATTTCACACGGAATTAAAAACAGGAAATGGGCCAGGCGCAGTACCTCATGCCTGTAATCCCAGCACATTTGGAGGCTGAGGCGGGTGGATCACCTGAGGTCAGGAGTTCGAGACCAGCCTGGCCAACATGGCGAAACCCTGTCTCTACTAAAAATACAAAACGTAGCTGGGCGTGGTGGCGTGTTCTTATAATCCCAGCTACATGGGAGACCGAGGCAGGAGAATCGCTTGAATCTGGGAGGCGGAGGTTGCAGTGAGCCAAGATTGCACCACTGCACTCAGCCTGGGCGACAGAGCGAGACTCTGTCTCAAACAAAACAAAACAAAAAAACAGGAGATGGTTGGGAGTACTTAGAATATTGTTTATAAGCAGGTTCTTCTAAAATGGTATAATAGTTTTAATACTTTCGTGTTATCTTATTTAGGAGCCTACTGGGCTTTTTCTTCATGCCTGGGATAGTCTCATGAGTAGTATTGTCACTGTGTCTCTTTCCTCTTCGTAAGCCTACTTCCTCTCAGTGCTCAGTTAATTTGTATTGATGAAAAAAAATTAATGGCTTTTGAGTTAGTTAGGCTTGTGCCTTTACTCTTCTCCTTTGAGAAACATGACTACCTTATAAATGGTTTTGCTGTTTGGTAATTACCTTGTTTTCTCAAAAGTATGTGTGCATAAGTGTTAGTAAATTCTGAGAGGGTACTCAACTGAGAATTAGAGTTCTCTTCCTGGCGAATGTTTTAGGAAAATTAGCTGAATATTTTCAATGCTAAGTATTGGTGTTATGATCTCATCTCCCATTATTTGAAGTTTTAGTTGTTTATTTGATTCTGATAGTTCACAAAACTGTCATCTAAGTTTACTTAATTAGTTGTTCTTATAAAAACTGACATTCAAAACGGAGGGAACTGCCTTTACCATTTTGCTAGAGATTATGTCAGAATGAACGTAACTTTTCTCTTTTGCCCATCAGTTTGATTTTTTTTTTTTATGATTGAGTGAAGAGTAAATCATCTTTTAAAGTTGGTTAAGGTTTTAATTGCTCACATATACTATACTGTACTTTAAAAAAACATATTATTGTTCTGAAGCAGGGTTAACAAAGAGCCAGATAGCATTTTAGGCTTTGTGGGTCATATAGTGTTAAAATTAGTTCTGCTGGTGTGGCATGAAAGCAGCCATAGACAATATGTAAATGAATGATCATTACTGTGTTCCAATACAACTTCGTTTACAATATAGATAGTAGGCCATATTTGTAAACTCTATTTACAATAAAAGATAGCAGGCCAGATTTGACCCATTGGCCATCATTCACCACCACTGTTCTAAAGCAGTTTTTCTGAAGATCACAAGTTACATTTTAAAAAGTAACTTGATATTTTTGAAAGGGAAATCTCTGGTGTTTAGCTCTTCTGTTTTTTTTAATGTAAAGGTTACCTTGTTTCTTTTAGCTTTAGAACTTTGGACCCTGCATCTGAATTTAGGCCTTCTGAATGAGAAGGAGCCTCAGTACCTGAGGAACAGGTATTTCCTTTCCTGTCATTGGGCAAATACCTGGAAATGGTAGGTAGACCTAAGTTACCATGTAGGAGGCATGCACTTTTGGAAGAGTGTCAGTCCCAGGGCCATTAATGGTATTTTTATTTCTTATTCTGGGCTTCCTCTTATATTACTTGATTAGGTTTGGGGCTATGATATAGTTTTTTATTCTTCTTCAAGTAAGCCAGAGCAATAGACACAAGCTTGAGCCTTAGGGCTTTACATGGACTAGATCCACGTTTAGCTGAATGTGGAACATCTCCCCGCTCCTGGAGGTGCTTGGCTCTTCCTAGGCAATTTTCTCATCATTTTGCTTTAGGTCTGACTTCTTCAGGGAAAACTTAGTGGTGTCATTTGCTTGCAACTCTAGGGTAAGTGTCTAGTTTTCTGCATCATAGCCCAGAATCTGAGAATCTCTATTCTAAGGTTGGGTTGACCGTTCTGAGGGAACTCACTTCATTTTCTGGAATTTCTTGAGGAAACTCCCCAGTCTGATTCAGATATGTTTCTATCAGTTCTTTGTGACAAATGACAATATGTAGAAACTTGGCCTCAAGACTTTTTTCAGTAATATTAGATACTTCTCTTGGGTTTTCCATAAGAGATCTGGAGGCCAGCTTACCACTTGCTAGTACAGTGGGTTTCCTACTCTCAAAATTCTCAGTGGTCTACTTTGGAAAGTGAGGGTAAGGGCTAGGGCCTGGACCTCTGTCTTCATCTTCAATCCTAGCCAAAATACTTTGATCTGTTTTGTAGATCATTCTTCTTTATAAGATTTCCCTTGGAAAAAATGGTCCTGCAGTGAGTTTTAAAACTGTTGTTCCAGGGTATCCTGGAACCTTGGAGCCTCCATCTTTGGCTAAGTGTCTTTTTCTAAAATTAGAGCAGCAGTAGCAGGTATTTATTTCTGAAGCAATGCCTGCATATCTCATCAATTTTGGGGACCTATTAGGCTATTCCTTCTGGCCTGTAGGCCCTTCTCTAACAGACCTTAGCTTCAGAGGGACTATGAGCACTATAAAATCACATGCAGAATTCTTGCAAATATGTGTTTAAAAAAATTAAAAAAGAATACCAAGGCCATTCTGCTTCAATGTGAGCAGCAAGGGTGGCTGTGGGTATTTACTTGTTCATTCAACAAAAACGTATTGAGTGTCTGCTATTATGTGTTAGGCACATGTTAGACATAGAAAATCCAGAAGTGAAGTTTATGTTCTAGTATTCCCACCTTCCTCCCAGAAGCTTTCCCATTCTCATAGGAGTGGTAGGTTTAGATCCCAGAGTGCTTAACTTTACGACGAGTAAGAAGTAGCTTTAAACTGAAGATGGTATGCCTAGCCCTCTCTGCTGATAATATTAGGGAGCTTCATTGGACCGCTGCTTGCTACATCCATAAGTCACCTGTCCTGAAGCTGTTGCTGTCTCTCCTCCAGGCTTGTCAGTGATATCTGTCTGTCTTCTTCAGACAGGAACAGGGTTCCAGTCAGATTCGACTATGCTTACAGGTCCTGAGAGCCATTCAGAAACTGGCCCGTGAGTCATCTCTCATGGCCCGAGAAACCTGGGAAGTCTTACTGTTGTTTCTTCTGCAGATTAATGACATACTTCTGGCCCCACCAACTGTTCAAGGTTTGTTTATTTTTTTTTCTAATTTATTTCTGAGCTCCAAATACAGTTCATCTTTAAACTCAGTGAGCGGTAGACTCATTGGGGATTTAAATTTTGGCATGACGGTTTACAAACAAAGGTTAACAGTTCTTAGAATGGAAACCCTCAGGCACAATATAACTTTAGCACTAATGAAGTTATTTTACCTTCAGTAATGATTTTGCTAATGTAGGGAGGGACTCAGTGAATTATGCATGTTTGATAATGATGGGAGCAGTAGCTTGTTTGATAGGATAAGCCAGGCACAGTGGCTCACGCCTATAATTCCAGCACTTTGGGAGGCCAAGGCAGGTGTATCACCTGAGGTCAGGAGTTCGAGACCAGCCTGGCCAACGTGGTAAAACCTCGTCTCTACTAAAAATACCAAAATTAGCCAGGTTGGTGGTGGGTGCCTGTAATCCCAGCTACTTGGGAGGCTGAGACAGGAGAATCACTTGAACCCTGGAGGCAGAGGTTGCAGTGAGCCAAGATCATGCCGTTGCACTCCAGCCTGGGCAATAAGAGCAAAACTCTGTCTCAAAAAAAGAAAAAAAAAAAAGTTAGGATAGAGCCTATATAAGAAACAACTGGCCAGGCATGGTGGCTCACACCTGTAATCCCAGCAGTTTGAGAGGCCGAGGCGGGCAGATCACCGGAGGTCAGGAGTTCGAGACCAGCCTGGCCAACATGGCGAAACCCCATGTCTTCTAAAAGTACAAAAATTAGCCAAGCATGGTGGCACACACCTATAATTCCAGCTACTGAGGAGGCTGAGGCAGGAGAATCGCTTGAACCTGGGAGGCGGAGGGTGTAGTGAGCCAAGATTGCGCCAGTGCTCTCCAGCCTGGGTGACAAAAGCAAGACTCTGTCTCAAAAAAAAAGAAACAACTAACCAATTAAATTAAAGCCTATAGATAATGTATTACAAAGTAGTTATCAAAGTAGAGTCTGAAAACTTGATAGTGACAGAAGATATTTTACTCAGCAAATGAAACTTCCAAAGTCTTTTAACTGTTCTATTTGGAAGTGTGCCAGTTTGCCATTCATTAGCTAGCCATTAAATGCCTCCAGTTTTATAAGACTTTACAGTGTATTTCAGAATCCCTGCTTTGTATATAGCACAGTGTATATAAACTATAAGTTGATCATCTAGTTCCAAGTTCTCTTGTTGCTTCTTCATTGGTGTACTCTGTTGACTAACACATGTGAGTGTGCTTGTGTTCTCACACAGATGCAGTGTTCAGGGAAATATCTAAAAGGAAGCATGAAATTTCAGTGTGGGAAGGAATGCGATGATAGTAATACTCTGTCTAGTATTGACAATAGCTGGACAGTCATTGATTCATCACCTCTCTGCTACTTACTCCCCATGCCAGGGATCTCAACAGCATGAGGCAGACAATTCATCCTCCTCTTGGGCTCTTTGTTGTTGAAACTTTGGTTTTGCTCATTTGAAACACACATTCTTACAACTTTTCCTGTGAGTCCCAACTTTGCCTTCTGGAGCTATGCAGTGTAAAGACCACTGCTGTTTTTCCACCTGGTTCCAGGGCTTAGAACAGGGGAACAGCCCCATTTTCATGGTTAAGGCTCTGTCCTTCCTCGCACCAGTCCTTTTGCTCCATTATTTGTCTCTCTGTCTCTCTTCCTTGAAGGGTGGCTTTCAAATACTTGGAGCATTGTGTGGCAAAGTTTGGAGGTAAAAAGACATGGGTATTGTGATTCCTTCACTTACTGGCTGCATGAAGTTGGAGAAGTTACTTAAACTTTCTGAATCTAAGTTTTCTCATCTTCAAAATGGGTATAATTAGCAGTTGGTATTAGGTATTACAGATACCTATCCTGCAGAATTAATGTGAGGATTATATGAGGTCATTTGTATGAACTATTTGGCATAGAAACTGACTCATAGTAGTCAGTAATCATAGGCAGTCATCCTTTTCCTTCTCCCCTGTGTCCCTCTGTCGCCCTTGCTGGAGGATTAAGGCCTTCAATAAGAATTGAACAGGGCAACTTGAAATCTTTCAAAGTAAAAATTTTTTGATGTGTCTGTGATTTTGGGTACAGGAACTCCTAAGAATTGCTTCTCATTTTTACTATTAAATGATTATTTGAAAGTCAAAACTTAATATTGCACTTATTTTAATTTTTTGACCAGTTCTCCCAAATCAGTGTCTTAAAGATTCTGCTTTAAAAATAAGTTTGCCAAAGATGTGTTTTCTTTTCGTTGGTAAGGTGGCATTGCTGAGAATCTAGCAGAGAAGTTGATTGGTGTTCTCTTTGAGGTGTGGTTACTAGCTTGTACTCGGTGCTTCCCAACACCTCCTTATTGGAAAACAGCCAAGGAGATGGTGGCTAACTGGAGGCATCACCCAGCAGTGGTGGAGCAGTGGAGCAAGGTCATTTGTGCGCTCACTTCCAGGTAGGTTATTGTCATTGCCTTGCCTTCCTTCACCTGTCTGACCTTAGGCAGCTTTCTGGCATTCATGGAATACATTATAACAAAGGCTGGGTCTGTTATTACTGTACTTTAGATACAGAATTGAGCCACTTTTTAAACAGATATAACAGTTTGGCTAGTGCCTGTTAAAAACCTTTCAGAATAATCAAGTATTCTTGAGAAACAGATAAATTTTATACCCTACTTCCCCCTCAAAAAAATCCTCTTATTTTGATAATTAAAATATGCATAATCATTATTTTAAAGAAACAAACCATAGAAAGGTATAATAGAAAAGTTCTTCTGAAATCCTACCATGTATATTTATATATAATTTTACAGGAATGGGACCATACTATACATGCTACTTTATAACCAAAGTAGGCAGTTTTTTTATAATAATAATTTTACCTTTTTTGCCATTTATATATAATACCATCACTGTTTTATAAGTACACTCTTAGGTTCATTTTTTTCAGACTTATTTTTTCATTTCAATCCTGATTTTAATATGCAAGCATACCTTGTTTTATTGCACTTCACTGTATTGAGCTTCACGGATACCATGTTTTTGTTTTTTTTTTTTTTCAAATTGAAGGGTTGTGGCAACCCTGCATCAAGCGAGTCTGTCGGTGCCATTTTTCCAACAGCATGTGCTCACTTTGTGCCTCCGTCATATGTTGGTAATTCTTGCGTATTTCAAACTTTTACAGTTTTATCTGTTATGGTGACCTATGATCAGTGATCTTTAATATTACCATTGTAATTGTTTTAGAGTGCCACGTACTACACCTATATAAAATGGTGAACTTAATTGATCAATGTTGTTTGTGTTCTGACAGCTCCACTGACCAGCTGTTTCCTGTCTCTTTCCCACTCTTGAGACACAATGATACTGAAATTAGGCCTATTAGTAACTCTATAGTGGCCTCAAAGTGTTCAAGTGAAAGGAATAGTTGGATGTCTCTCACTGTAAATCAAAAGCTAGAAATGATTAAGTTTAATTAGGAAGGTGTGTTGAAAGCCGAAATAGGCTGAAAGCTAGGCCTCTTGCACCAAATGGTTAGTCAAGGTGTGAATGCAAACGAAAAGTTCTTGAAGGAAATTAAACATGCTACACCACTGAACACAGGAATGCTAAGAAAGCAAAACAGGCTTATTTATGATATGGAAAAAGTTCGAGTGGTCTAGATAGGAGATCAAAGCAGTCACAACATTTTCTTAAGCCAAAGCGTGATCCCGAGCAAGGCCTGTCTTCAGTTCTATGAAGGCTGTGAGAGGTGAGGAAGCTGCAGAAGAAAGCTTAGGAACAGGCCGAGGTTGGTTCATGAGGTTTAAGGAAAGAAGCCATGTCTATAACGTGAAAGTGCAAGCTGAAGCAGCAAGTGTGATGGAGAAGCTGCAGCAAGTGATCCAGATGATCTAGCTAAGATCATTGACGAAGGTGGCTTCACTAAATAACAGATTTTTCAGTGTGCATTAAACAGTCTTGTATTGGAACAAGACACCATCTAGGACTTCTATAGCTAGAGAGGAGAAGTCAGTGCCTGGCAAGCTGAAGCCAGTGCTCATTTACCATTTGGAATATCCTAGGGCCCTTAAGAATGATGTTAAGTTTGTGCTCGCCTTGGCAGCCCATATACTAAGAATGATGTTAAATTTATTCTGGCTGTGTGCAATGGCTCACACCTATAATCCCAGCACTTTGGGAGTATGAGGTGGGCAGATTAGTTGAGCCCAGGAGTTTGAGACCACCCTGGGCAACTTGGCAAAACCCCGTCTCTACAAAAAATAGCCAGGTGTGGTGGCTTGTGCCTGTAGAACCCGCCTCCCAGGTTCAAGTGATTCTTGTGCCTTAGCCTCCTGAGTAGCTGGGATTACAGAGGTGTGCCAACATGTCCTGCTGGTTTTTGTATTTTTAGTAGAGGTGGGGGTTTCACCATGTTGGCCAGTCTGATCTCCAACTCCTAGTCTCAAAACAATCCACCCATCTCAGCCTCCCAAAGTGCTTGGATTACAGGCATGAGCCACTGTGCCCTGCCTGACATTCAAATCTTATTTAAGAAATACAGCTGACCATTGAACAACATGTATTTGAACTGTGTGGGTCCACTTACATGTAGATTTTTCTCAATTAAAAATAGTGGAAAATTTTTTTTGAGATTTGAGACAATTTGAAAAAATTTGCAAATAAACCCGTATAGCCTAGAAATATTGAAAAAATTAAGAAAAAATTAGATATGTCATAGGCATAAAATATATGTACATGCTAGTCTTGTGTCGTTTACTACCATAAAATATACACAAATATATTATACTAAATTAAAATTTATTAAAACTTACGCATACAAATGCTTATAGACTATACATGATACCATTTGCAGTAATGTAAACAATAGGTAAAGAAATGTAAACAAACATAAAAGCTGCAGTATTAAATCATAATTGCATAAAATTAACTGTGGTACATACTATACTACTGTAATAATTTTGTAGCCACTTCCTGTTGCTAGTGCAATGAGCTCAGGTGTTGTGAATATTCACTTAAAACTCCATGTGACACTTACCATCTCTGCTTGAGCAGTTAATCTCTCCAGTAAATAGTGTATCTCAGTAAAAAGTGATGTCTCAGTTTTCATTTATTTTTCGTCATATTTAATTTATAATACTGTAAACCTGGAATAAATAATACCATGGGACCCATAGGAAGTGCCACTAGTGGTGCTGGAAGTGCTCCCAAGAAGCAGAGAAAACTCATGACATTACAAGGAAAAGTTGAATTCTTGATACGTTCTGTCGTTTGAGGTCTGCAGCTGTGGTCACCTGCCATTTCAGGCAGACAATTGACTTTGTAAACAGATGACATAAACTTATGGTATCAATAAACACAGTACAGTGCTGTAAATGTAAATGTGTTTTCTCTTTTATATGATTTTTTTTTTTTTTCAGACAGAGTCTCACTTTGTCACCTAGTCTGGAGTGCAGTGCTGCAATCTCAGCTCACTGCAACCTCTGCCTCACTGCAGCTTCTGCCTCCCATACTCAAGTGATTCTCGTGCCTCAGCCTCCCCAGTAGCTGGGATTACAGGCGTGAGCCAGTATGCCCAGCTAATTTTTTAGTATTTTTAATAGAGTCAGGGATTCTCCACGTTGGCCAGGCTGGTCTCTAACTCCAGGCCTCATGTGAGCCGTCCTACCTCTGCCTTCCAAAGTGCTGGGATTACAGGCATGAGCCACTGTGCCTGGCCCTTTTTTATGATTTTTTTTAAAGAGGGGGGCTTGCTGTGTTGCCCAGGCTAGAGTGTAATGGCTATTCACAGGTGTGATCATAGTGCACTATACCCTTAAACCTCCTGGGCTCAAGCTGTTTAGATTGGTGCAAAAGTAATTGCGGCTTTTGCCATTTTTTTTTTTTTTTTTTTAATTACTTTTGTCCCAACACAATATCTTCTGCTTCGAGCCTTCCACGTGTCTGGGACTATGGGTGTGCTGCTGCATCTGGTTTTCCTTATGATTTTCTTAATAACATTTTATTTAGCTTTCTTTATTGTAAGAATACCATATATAATAATACATACCAAATATGTGTTAGTTGTTTGTTATTGGTAAGGCTTCTGATTAGAAGTAGGCTATTAGTAGTTAAGTTTTGGGGGAGTCAAACATTATACATAGATTTTTCAACTGTATGAGGGGCCAGCACTTCTAGTCCCTGCATTGTTCAGGGGTCAACTATACGTTTTGTAAGGCTATAGCTGCCATATCAACATTAACAGGAGTTTGGAAGAAGTAGATTCCAACCCTAATGAATGACTATGAGGGGTTCAAAGCTTCAGTGGAAGAAGTCACTGCAGATGAGGTGGAGAAGTAGCAAGAGAACTACAAATTAGAAGTATAGCCCAAAGAGATGACTAATTGCTGCAATGTCATGATAAAACTAATGGTGAGGAGTCTTATGGATGAGCAAAGAGTTTCCTGAGGTGGAATCTACTCCTGGTATAGATGCCATGACATTGTTGAAATGACAGCAAAGTATTTAGAATATTACATAAGCTTAACTGGTAAAATAATGGCAGAGTTTGAGAGGATTGATTCTGATTTTGAAAGAAGTTCTACTATGGGTAAAATGCTATGAAATGGCATTGCATGCCAGAGATAAATTTTTTGTGAAGAGTCAGTCCATGTGGCACACCTCATTGTTGTCTTATTTTTAAAAACTGCCACAGCCACCCCTCACCATCCTGATCAGTCTACAGCCATCAATGAGGCAATACCCTCCACCGGTGAAAAGATGACTCTAGATGACGCAAGCAAATGGAAAAACATTCCATGTTCATGGATTAGCAGAATCAATATCATTAAAATGGCCATACTGCCCATAGCAATCTACAGATTCAATACTATTCCTGTCAACACTATTCATATCAAACTACCAGTGCCATTTTTTCACATAACTAGGAAAAAACCTATTCTAAAATTCATATTGCAACCAAAAAAGAGCTCTAATAGCCAAAGCAGATCCTAAGCAAAAAGAACAAAGCTGGAGGCATCACATTACCCACCTTGAAACTATACTACAGGGCTACAGTCACCAAAACAGCATGGTACTGGTACAAAAACAGATATATAAACTAATGGAACAGAATAGAGAACCCAGAAGTAAAGCTGCATAACTACAGCCATCTGATTTTTGACAGAGTCAATAAAAACAAGCAATGGGGAAAGGACTCTCTATTCAATAAATAGTGCAGGGATAGCTGGCTAACCATATGCAGAAGAATGAAACTGGACTCCTACCTTTCACCATATACAAAAATTAAGATGGATTAAAGATTTAAATGTAATACCTCAAACTATAAGAATACTAGAAGAAAACCTAGGAAACACTATTCTGGACATTTGCCTTGGGAAGGAATTTATGACCCAGTCTTCAAAAGTAATTGCAAGGAAAACAATCAACAAGTGGTACCTAATTAAACTAAAGAGTTTCTGCACAGTAAAAGAAACTATCAACAGAGTAAACGGAAAACTTAGAGAATGGGAGAAAATAATTCACAAATTATACATCCGACAGAGATCTAATATCCAGAATCTATAAGGAACTTAAAACAATTGAACAAGCAAAAAACAACCCCATTAAAAAACAGGCAAAAGACATGAACAGACACTTATCAAAAGAAGACATACAAGTGGCCAAGAAACATATGAAAAAATGCTCCACATTACTAATCATCAAACAAATGCAAATCAAAACCACAATGAGATACCATCTCACACCAGGCAGAATGGGTATTATTAAAAAGTCAAAAAAACAGTAGATGCTGGCAAGACTGCAGGGAAAAGCGAATGCTTATACTTTGCTGGTGGGAATGTAAATTAGTTCCAGTTACTGTGGAAAGCAGTTGGGAAATTTCTCAAAGAACTTAAAATGCAACTGCCATTCAACCCAGCTATCCCATTGCTGGGTATATATATCCAAAAGAAAACAAATCGTTGTACCAAAAAGACACATGCACTTTTATATATTGCAGCACAATTCACAATAGCAAAGACATGGAATCAGCCTAGATGCCCGTCAGTGGTAGACTGGGTAAAGAAAATATGCACCATGGAATACTATGCAGCCATGAAAAAGAATTAATTGTGTCCTGTGCAGCAACATGGATGTAGCTTGAAGCCATTATCCTAAGTGAATTAACACAGGAACAGAAAACCAAGTATCACGTGTTCTTACTTATAAGTGGGAGCTAAACATTGGACATAAAACTCATGGACATAAAGATAACAACATTAGAAACTGAGGACTGCTGGTGGGGGAAGAGGAGCAGTGTTGAAAAGCCCAGATGATGGGATCATTTGTACCCCAAGCCTCAGCATCATGCAGTATACCCAGATAACCTGCACATGTACCTCCTGAATCTAAAATTAAAGTTGGAAAATTTTAAAAAGGGAAAGGATTATGACTTGCTGAAGGCACAGATAATTATTAGCACCTTTCAGCAGTTAAATATTAATATTTTTAAATTAAGGATGTGCATTGATTTTTAAAGATATAATCCTATTGCATACTTAATCGACTACAGTATAGTCCAAACATAACTTTTATATGCATTGAGAAACCAAAAAAACGTGCATGGCTTGCTTTTTACAATGTTTGTTTTATTAGGGTAGTGTGAAACTGAACCTGCAAGATCTCCAAGTTATACCTGTATAACTCTAGATACAGATAAGGGTTCTTTAAAAAATATAATACCCTTATCACACCTAAAAAAGTTGACAATTCTTTAATATCAGTTAGCCAGTCAGTGTTCAAATTTCCAGGTACAGTTGGCCCTCTGTGGGTTCTGTATCCATGGACACAGCCAGTCAGAGATCAAAAATATTTGGCAAAAAATTTCACAAAATTCCAAAGAGTAAAAATTGAATTTGCCTTCTACTGAGTACTGCATCGAATCTGTGCAAATGAAGGGATGTGTATGCATTGTATTAGGTATTATAAGTAATCTTGAGATGATTTAAAGTATATAGGAAGATGTGTGTAGGTTATATGCAAATACTAAATTATTTTATGTAAGGGGACTTGAGCATCCGTGGATTTTGGCATCTAAGGGGTGTCCTGCATCAATCCCCCATAATTTTGAAGGACAACTTTATAGGTTTCTGCTTTTTTCTTTCTTTTTTTTTTTGACAGGGTTTCTTACTCTGTCATCCAGGCTGGAATGCAGTGGTGCAATCACAGCTTACTGCAGCCTTAATCTCCTAGGCTCAAGTGATCCTCCTGCCTCAGCCACCTGAGTAGCTGGGACTGCAGGCGTGCACCACCATGCTTGGCTAATTTTTATATTTTTGGTCAAGATGGGGTTCCTCCATGTTGTCCAGGCTGGCCTTGAACTCCTGGGCTCAAACAGTCCTCCTGCCTTGGCCTCCCGAAGTTCTGGTATTACAGGCCTGAGCCACCACGCCTGGCCTAGGTTTCTGCTTTACTTTTCTTTGCAGTTTTTTTGTTGAAGAAACTGTGTTGTCTTACAGAGTGTTTCACATTCTGGATTTGTCCACATTGTTAATTACCATATTCCTCTGCCCCGCTATATTTCCTATAAACTGGTAGTTAGATCTAGAGACTTGATCTCATTCAGGTTTGATAGGGGGCAAAGAGAGGGGGTGACAGGAACAAAAACTTCATAGGTGGTGTTATGTATCAGAAGGTAGACTTCTCTTTTTCTGAGTTAATAAAATGTTTACATCTTTATTATTATTTAAACTAAAAAATGAAGCTTTGGAATATTTTGTCGATTCTAGTATATCACAGAGAACATGAATATTATGAATCTAGCCATGAGGGGTGGCTCACACCTGTAATCCCAGCACTTTGGGAGGCTGAGGCAGGATGATTGCTTTAAAAAAAATTACGAATCTGTTTTTAAGTAATGCTTTTATCTTGATTATAATAACAGTACATGCTTATAATAGAAAATTTGGAAAATGTAGGGACAGATACCTATCATTCAGAGCCAACCCATGTTAATATTTTAATGTATTTTTTCCATTTAATTCCCTTTTTAAAAATGCCAGTTTGAAATTATTCTATATAATATTACCTGCTTTTTTCATTTGATGTCTGATTCTTGTCACTTTAGTTACACAAACTTTTTCTCATTAAATAGCTGTTGAGATCATATTTTTAATGGTTTTGTAGTTTTCCATTATATAATTGGAATTATAATTCATTTAATAATTTCCTTGTTATTGTTGTTATTATTTTTGTTTTTTTGAGGCAGGGTCTTGCTTTGTTGCCCAGGCTGGAGTGCAGTGGTATGATCAGGACTCATAGCAGCCTCAACCTCCCCAGGCTCAAGCAATCCTCTCACCTCAGCCTCCCGTGGCAGCTGGGAGCTACAGGTTCATGCCACCATGCCCAGCTAATTTTTGTATTTTTTGTAAAGATGAGGTTTTGCATATCACCCAGGCAGGCAGGCCTCAAGCTCCTGGACTCAAGTGATCCACTAGACTTGGCCTCCCAGAGTGCTGGGATTGGATTGCAGGCGTGAGCCACTATGCCAGCGTTGTTTTTTTGTTTTTGTTTTTTTCTTTTTTTTTGAGATATGGTCTTGCTCTGTTGCCCAGGGTGGAGTGCAGTGGTGCAGTCATGGCTCATTTTAGCCTCGAACTCCTGACCTCAAGCAATCCTCCCATCTTCCCCCGCTGTTTTGATATTTATGTTGTTCCCATTGTTTTATTTTAAAAATATTGGTGATATGAATGCTTTATACGTAGTCTTTATATGTATTCTGATTATATTCTCTCTAGATAGAGAATAATTGAGTTAAAGGGCTTTGAATAAGTTTTAGTACATTTAGAATATTACTATTAAGTAATTGAGTTGTTGAGTTATTTTTATGGTATGTCATAAATTCTAAACTTCATGTAAAACTATTATAACTTAGTTATATTGCAGAAATTTGCAGTGAGGTGAATCTTTTAAAAAATTTAAATATTGTATGATTATATAATTATATAAGTATAATTACATATATAGCTATAATTTATAAGTAATATGTAATGTAGATATGTGACACATATTACATATAAACATATAAATGTCACAGAAAGACATTTAAAAACTCAGATCACTGACAGCTGAAAAACACAAACTATAACTACAAAATGGGAAGAAATGATAAAAAATGATTAACATTCCTAACGTATAAAAAGGTCATAAAGAATAATTCAGAATCACTGATACACAAGTAGAAAAATTAGGCTAGTCAAACCAGAAAGAGAAGAGATGCAAAGAAAAACTTTAAGAATCAGTTTACAACAGAATAAATGTCCCACAGAGCACACGAATGGGGCTGGAAGAGGGACAGGTAAAAAGTGATGAAGCGGAACTGAAGAGAATTACTAAATAAAAGACAGGGACAGCAGGAAGTAACAGTATTTTAATAATAATTATTTTAAATTATTTAAGATACTTAATACTTAAATAAGTATCTTAAATTTAAAACACTCTTTTTTTGGTATACTTGTTTGTTTTACCCAAAAACTCGTGTATCTTGTAAAGAGGATGCTGATAATAACATGTGTATTACATATAAAATATATACACCAGCATATACTCTCTTCTTCCCAGCTTCTTTCCATTAGAAATCATCTTGAAAGTCTCCAATTTGTTTTCAATGTAAAACTTTTTTTCATGAACGCATAATAGTTGTACATATTTGTGATGATGTTTTGATATATATGTATAATGTATAGTGATTGATCAGAGTAATTGGCATATCTATCATCCCAAACATAAAAAAACTAGAAATCCTCTTTCAGTTTGTCTGTTTTATAAATGCAGGTTTCCATATGTCTTGTTCACTTATGTGAGGTACACGTTTCATCTGTTTTCTCTGTCTTGTTTCTATGCTTGAGTGTATTTTTCAATCTGTTAAGAAATGGACTCAGTGGTGTGCATTTATTTTCTAGATTGCTACGCTTTACATATGGTCCTTCATTTCCTCCATTTAAAGTTCCCGATGAAGATGCCAGTCTGATCCCTCCAGAAATGGATAATGAGTGTGTTGCACAGACATGGTTTCGCTTTTTACACATGTTAAGGTATTGTTATTTTATTATTTAATGTGCCATTTACCTAGTAAGTATCTTAGGGCAGGAACCATGCTGTAAGTCTCTCGTTTGAATTCAGAATGTGGACACTAAGCACCATTCATCAAATGGAACCCAGCTGGACAACAAGCACATTTCTGTCCTGTGCCTCCTGCTCTCCCCATCCCAGCAGGGTTAGGCTGTCCTCAGCCGCTCTTGGTTTACACTCTCTAGGAACGTGTTCCCTGTGGTAGATGCCGCACTTGTTCTCTTGCCTGTTACTGCAGCCTGGCTGATGATCTTTCTCTTGGGATTTTGTCACATTCTGTGGGGACTGGAGGTTGCCTTGCTTCTCTCTGTGCCCAGCACTGACTGGTCAATCTGCCTCTCAGAGCCCTCCTCCAATAGCCTGTTTAAAGTTTCAGTGGGAGATACACCCTAAAATTTCACAGAGGGGTATACTGCTACTTCCTGCTGTCCCTGTCTTTTATATAGTAATTCTCTTCAGTTCAGCTTCATCACTTTTTACTTGTCCCTCTTCCAGCCCCATCTGTGTGCTCTGTGGAACATTTATTCTGTTGTAAACTGATTCTTAAATTTTTTCCTTGCATATCTTCTCTTTCTGGTTTGACTAGCCTAATTTTTCTATTTTGTGTATCAGTGATTCTGAATTACTCTTTATGACCTTTTTGTAAGTTAGGTATGTTAATCATTTTTTATCATTTCTTACCATTTTGTAGTTACAGTTTGTGTTTTTCAGCTGTCAGTGATCTTAGTTTTTAAATGTCTTTCTGTGATCATTTTCTATTTCCTTTGTGTTCTTTGATCAGATAGTCACCTATGATTTCTCCCAATGTTGTTTCCTTTGTAATATTAAGTTCTTTTATATACCTCAGGATCTGTCTTTATATATATATAAACACATACGCACATACATACACACACACATACACAGACACACACACGCATGTAATTTGCAGAGATGGGGTCTTCCTACGTTGCCCAGCCAGTCTCAAACTCCTGGACTTAAGCAATCCACCCACTTCAGCTTCCCAAAGTGCTAGGATTACAGGCATCAAGCCACCGCGCCCAGCCTGGAATTTGTCTTTAGTTCACATATTACTGCATTAATTTCTTCATTTGTTTTTATATCAGATTCACACTCTTATTTTAACTTTATAATATTTACTGATATTTAGTAGGTCTAATGTCTTTTTCTCTTTTTCCTTCTCTTAGAATATTTATCTCTTCTTGCCTGTTTAACATTTCAGATCAATTTTTAGAACCAATTTTTCAAGTTACAAAACATAAGCCAACAGAAGGAAAAACCTCAGCGAAACCTTCTGGGGTTTGGATTGTGTATTAATTAGGGTAAGGAATATGTTCTGCTTTAGCAAATGAACCTGAAAATCTTTTATAAAAGTCTGGAGTCAGGACTGGCTCTGCTCACATAGTCATTCAGGGACCCAGCTGGCAGAGGCTCTTTCATCTTCAACAGATGACTCCATTAGGGCCTCAATGTTATAAGCAGGAGTCTCATATCTGGCTAGCAGATGGGGAACAGAGAGCAAGGAAAATTTTGTGGGAGGGTTTTCTGTGTCAGGCCTTGAAGTAATATAAATCACTGTTACTCATATTCCTTCCATTAGCCACAACTTAGACACACACCACACTTAATTGCAAGAGAACAGAGAAGAAAAGAGAAAGTGGTGAACAGCTAGCCAGACTCTGCCAAAGATGAGAATTGTATTAAGCCTGTATTTATATTTAGGAAACACTGATATCTGGTATTGAGTCTGCCTTTCTAAGAGCATGTCTTTTTCTTTTTTTAGAATTTTGCATGTCTTCTTGGAATGTTTTACAGTTTTCTTCACAAAGATTTTTAATATTTTCTTTACCATTGTTTCTAGGTATTTGTTGCTGATGTTTTGAAAAGCTAACTCTTTTCTGCTATTCTGTCTTCTAGATGGTTATTACTGCTGTAAAGAACATTTCTTACTGCATGTTATTTTGTATATTATATATAGCATTTAAAAGAGTTCTGAATATTTCACTGATTCTTCTGAGATATGGGCACATATCTGCAAATAAGAAGTGTCTCTTTTCTAATAATTCATACTTGTTTTAGTGACTAATTAAAAGTACTTTGGATGCAGTAAGACTTGGACCTGAGTTAAATTCTGCTAGTTTTTTCTTTGTGAACTTGAGCAATTTATTCTCTCTGTGCCTCAGTTTCTTTTTAGTCTACATAATGGGAATAATGATACTACCATCTTGCTATAAGTATTGAAGAAGAAAAAGCATGTAAAACGGTATGATGCCTAGTGCATGGTAGGTGCTTGAAAGTTGCTATTATTACAATTATTTCTGTATATTATTTTACTGCATTCATCAGAAGTAGAACACTGTTGAATTAAAGTGATACTGTTTTGGCACCTTTTTTGGTCTGATTTTCATCGGAATGCCTCTAATATATGGAATTTTGAGTAGGATGTTGGTTGTTGATATTAGATGTTCTTTTTTATGCTCCTGGTTTCCTAAGTAGTTAAAAATTTTATTAATTTTTTTTTTTTTTTTTGAGATGGAGTCTCGCTCTGTCACCCAGGCTGAAGTGCAGTGGTGCAATCTCTGCTCACTGCAAGTTCCGCCTCCCGGGTTCACGCCATTCTCCTGCCTCAGCCTCCTGAGTAGCTGGGACCACAGGCGCCCGCCACCATGCCCGGCCAATTTTTTGTATTTTTTAGTAGAGACGGGGTTTCACCATGTTAGCCAGGATGGTCTTGATCTCCTGACCTCGTGATCTACCTGCCTTGGCCTCTCAAAGTGCTAGGATTACAGGCTTGAGCCACCTCGCCCGGCCAGCAGTTAAAAATTTTTAAAAATATAGGCCGGGCACGGTGGCTCACGCCTATAATAATAGCACTTTTGGAGGCCAACATGAGTGGATCACCTAAGCTTAGGAGTTCGAGACCAGCCTGGGCAACATGGTGAAACCCCGTCTCTACTAAAAATACAAAAAAACAGGCTGGGCATGGTGGCTCACACCTGTAATCCCAACACTTTGGGAGGCTGAGGCGGGCGGATCCCTTGAGGTCAGGAGTTCGAGACCAGCCTGGCCAACATGGTGAAACCCTGTCTCTACTAAAAATACAAAAATTAGCCGGGTGTGGTGGCACATGCCTGTAATCCCAGCTACTTGGGAGGCTGAGGCAGGAGAATTGCTTGAACCAGGAAGCAGAGATTGCACTCTAGCCCGGGCGACAGAGCGAGACTCCATCTCAAAAAAAAAAAAAAAAAAAAAATGCGAAAAACAAATTAGCTGAGTATAGTGGTGCACCTGTAATCCTAGCTACTCAGGAGGCTGAAGCACAAGAATTGCTTAAACCCAGGAGGCAGAGTTGCAGTGAGCCAAGATCATACCACTGCACTCTAGCCTGGACAACAGAGCAAGACTGTCTCAAAAAAAAAAAAATTTAAAATTAAAATATAAATAAAATATAGTACTGAATTGTTTCAAATAATATTTTTGGATCCATTTAAGCAATTAAGTGGTTTTTCTTCTTTCATCTGTTGGTGTGAAATATTAATTTCCCAATGTTGAACCATCTGTCATTCCTGAAAGAAAATTTTGCTTGGTTATGGAATGCTTTTCTTTTAATGTTTTTCTGAATTGTCTGTAGTTCTATCTTTTGATGAATTGGATAGGAAAACTTTCTCTCGCTTTTTATGGTCTGTTGTGTCAAAGTTTTATGTTCCTTAAGAGTTTGAAATAAATGAACAGTAAAACTCTAGTCCTTGAATCTCTTTTAGAGGTAGTTCTTAGATAATCTTTGTTCTTGAGCTGACTGGTACTTTAGTCAGAGTTATTCTGGATTGCAAAAAGAGGAGCCGACTTAAGCAAATGCAGGTGAGAAAAAGAGATTATGTGAAGATAGAGCAGTCTTACTAGGCTCCATATAGCAGCGAACAACCCTTTCTCATGCTGGGGAGGGATGAAGGCAGCCTCAGGACAAGCCACTCTGTCATTTGTTTCTCTTTGCTTTTTTGATTCTCTTGTGCATGCACATTGTTCTCTTTCTCCAGCAGGCTTCCTCCTGGGTCCCTGTTTCCTCCTGCCTTTGAGAGGGGGACGTGCAGTCTCTTGATAACTGCCCAGTGGTGTAAATAGCTGTGATACTGTTTGACTTCAGTGTTTGTCCTTTCAGTTCACAGGGGCTTTCCCTTTGCTTAGTTTCTCCAAAGGGAAAATTGGATCAAATTATCTTCGTTAATTAGGTCTCTGGCAGACATCTGGATACCTCCTTTAGGACAGTTTTACCTCCTTTCTTAAACGAGCTGCGAGTGGGTAGAAGGCAGGTCATGAGGATTTTTTATGATTGTGATTATTTGTGATTGTTGGCAGATTTCCTAGGATGAAGGTTGAATATGATGGGGAGATAGGCATCAACATTTTGTCTTGTATGTTAGTGATTCATCTTTTTCCAGGAAAACCAAAAAATATTTTTCATTTTTGTTTCCATACTGTTCTCAAATGCTTGTCTTTGGACTTGTGTATGCCCACCTGCCCTTTAGGCCCCATCTGGAGATCGTTTCAGTAAATTTAGGTGGAATCTGGATTTTTTAACAGGTTCCTCAAATGTGTCAGGTACACGGGGCATTGGGAACTGCAGGAATGCAGTTTCTTTTAGTTTTTTGTATCCTTTGTTACCCATTCTTATTTCAAGTTTTACTTACTTTCTTGAGTCTGTTCTCTAAATATTTGGGAGCCAATAAAATCATTCCTGGTTTACCTCTGGAGAAGCTGGTATGAATCTTTCTCTCTCCAGTTTTTGATTTGCAATAGACATGAATTTAGCCAAGCTCTGCGGGACTTAGGTGTAGTTCCATTTCAGCTTTACTCCTTGTTCTTCTAATTTGTGAATAGTTGAACTACAGCCCCCAGCAGGCACTGCTGCTGGAGACGAATCTCCCCTCCTCTGTCTTACTTGATGGGCTAGTACAGTTCTATGGAAACAGTGTGCTACTACTGGAAGCCCATTTTTCTTACATGCACACGCATTCTCCTCTCCCCAATTACAATTACTTGAAATTAAGTCTTTTGGTGGGTGGAAAAAGAGGTTTCGAAAGGTAGAGCATGTATAGATCACTGATTCCTATTTCTCAGCCTAGTTCTTTTGCCTTGTAGCTAGTGGAAATTCTGTTTACCAGCTTTAGATTATCAGTATTACTTTGAATTGGAGAGGCTTTTTAATGGAATGCTAAGCAGACCATTTGAGTGAAAAAATCATAATCTGTTTTTTAATGGAAATATTTCAAACTGTACATAAAATGTAGTTCAAACACAAATACACTTTTGAAATTTATGGCTTTAGTACATACACATGAACACAACATAAAACTATAACACTAATCCTGATTTTCAAATATAGTTGTTTTTTTTTAATTGAAAATGTTAATATTAAAGTAAAATTTTCTCCTTGGAGCTCTTATTGACATATTTATAGCTTTACCATTCCATTGCTTTTTTTTTTCTTTTTTCTTTTTTCTTTTTTTCCTGAGATGGCGTGTTGCTCTGTTGCTCAGGCTGGAGTGCATTGGCATGATCATAGCTCACTGCAGCCTCAGCCTTGAACTCCTCGGCTCAAGTGATCTGCCTCAGCCTTCCAAGTAGTTGGGACCATAGGCACGTGCCACCATGTCCATCTTCTATTGCTTAATTCTTAACATATTAGAAAAAGCCTCTATGTATACTCTTAAAAAATTAAAACTTTTTCTAGTCTTACTTTGATTCTCATGCTCTGAATAGGCAATGTTCATGTAACCACACTGCAGATCTACTGTAAAGAAGTGTTGATATTTGAATCACTAGCCCATTAAATACAAATCAGTCTCTTTTCTGAATCAGAGAAATAGGCACAGTCCTATTCTTAAATTAGATTACATGTATTTTATTGCTATAGACATTTCTAAATTTGTGATTAATTCTTTCCTCTCTTTTAATAGTAATCCTGTGGATTTGAGTAACCCAGCTATTATAAGCTCTACTCCCAAATTTCAGGAACAGTTCTTGAATGTGAGCGGAATGCCGCAAGAATTGAATCAGTATCCCTGCCTTAAACATCTGCCTCAAATATTTTTTCGTGCCATGCGTGGAATCAGCTGTCTGGTGGATGCATTCTTAGGTGAATTTTGTGTATGTTGCTAGATGCATGAAGAGCTTCATTTAGGTAACTCTAGAGGCTAACCCTAGGAGTTATTAGAAAACATCCGAAGGAAAAGATGAACAGATTTGATGACAAATAACAAGCGAGGAAAAAAATTATTTGCAACAAATAAAATAGCCAGAGGGTTATCGTTTCTATGTAAATATTTAGATTGGTGCAAAAGTAATTGCGGTTTTTGCCATTAAAAGTAATGTGGCCAAAACTGCAGTTACTTTTGCACCCACCTAATACATCAAACAAGGTGCTAAGAACAAGAATTAGGCCTAGCAGATAAATGGACAAAGGATGAGAATAAATGATTGCAAAAGAAAAGAGTGTTCATGCATACTAGCTATCTAAGAAAATACAGATGAAAATGCATTTGGGACCATTCTCATGTATATCATTAAAAAACAAATTATACTTTTAGTGAGCCATTCTTTTAAGCTGTTTTTCACATTTTAGATATATAAAAAGTCAATTTTTTAACCTGTTGAAAGGCAGTGATTTATAATATTTTCTAAAATATTTATGTATACTTATTAATGTACAGTTAATTTTTTTTTTTTTGAGACGGAGTCTTGCTCTTTCGCCCAGGCTGGAGTGCAGTGGCGCAATCTCGGCTCACTGCAAGCTCTGCCTCCCAGGTTCATGCCATTCTCCTGCCTCAGCCTCTCCGAGTAGCTGGGACTACAGGCGCCCGCCACCACGCCCGGCTAATTTTTTGTATTTTTTAGTAGAGACGGGGTTTCACCGTAGTCTCGATCTCCTGACCTTGTGATCCACCCGCCTCGGCCTCCCAAAGTGCTGGGATTACAAGCGTGAGCCACCGATCCTGGCCAATGTACAGTTAATATGTTAGCTCTGATTAAGTTTGGCTGCTACGTAACAACCAAAAATCCTATTATAGACAAGATAGCTTATTTTCACATATGTTAAACCTAGAGCGAGGCAGTACTGGGCCAGTATAATGGTTCCATCACCAGCAGGGATCCAAGGCCCTTCCATCTGCTGGCTCTCCATTCTTTGCACAGTGCCTCATGGGCCATAATGGTTGAGTGAGTTCCAAACATCCTGTCCAAGAATTAGGAAGAAAGGAGAGTCTGCATATAATTGGTCCTTTAAGAAGATCTCTTACAAGACCTACCCAACAGTCACCAACTTCTTTATGGTCAAAATATGGCCACATCTAGGTGCAAAGGGAGCTTGAAAATTGAGTCATTTTTTTTCTAGGTAGCCATGTCCAGCTAAAGTTTGTGTTCTGTTACTCAGGAAGAAATAGTGAGTAGATACTGAGAGGCAACTAGCAATCTCTGCTATAGTCTATATGTCCCAAGCCTTCACTAGCTTGCTGGGAAAAATTTTCTGATCATGTATTTTGACCTATGAAGAATAATTTCATTTGTCTTTTTTTTTTTAAGGTATTTCTAGACCCCGATCAGACAGTGCTCCCCCAACACCTGTGAATAGATTAAGTATGCCTCAAAGTGCTGCTGTCAGTACCACCCCACCGCATAACCGGAGGCACCGGGCTGTTACTGTGAATAAGGCCACCATGAAGACAAGCACAGTAAGAGTTTACATCACCATTGTTATGCTATATAAGGTTGGCTTTTTAATCTGCCATTCTTTTTATAAAGTCTTGCTGTTTTCTCAGACTTTTCATTGGTATGGGTGTATTCTTGTGTTCCTCTAATAGGTTAGTACTACTCATGCCTCTAAAGTTCAGCACCAGACGTCCTCCACCTCTCCTCTGTCAAGTCCAAATCAAACTAGTTCAGAACCCCGGCCACTGCCTGCCCCTCGGAGACCAAAGGTTAACAGCATTTTGAATCTCTTTGGATCATGGTTATTTGATGCAGCATTTGTTCACTGTAAACTTCATAATGGGATAAACAGAGACAGCAGCATGACTGGTAAATATTACTCAAGAAATATGTTATCATTATTTTCCTTTTCCTTTTTCTTTTTCTTTTTAGTCTTTCCTACCTGCAAGATTAATATGTATCTTAAAAAGCTCTCTGTTTCTGACCAAGCAATGTCTTGTGCTTAACCCCTTCCAGCTGAAGTAACAGAACTTAAGAAGTTTTCCTCCCTGTTCTTTTTATGTATGTTCTATGAGGTTTGGCCTTTTGTCTGGTTTTATTAGACATATTTAAGGTTAGCCACATTTTGTTGAATCAGATTTCTTTCAGTAGGTGACCTGGAAGTTCCCTTCATGTCAGCCAGGATAATAAAATTTATATAAAGAATTAAAAATTCGAACTGGAAGTTTACTTTACAAGAAGTGTTTTCTTCGATTTTGACAGCCATTCACTCATTAGTACATGTAAACATCAGAAAATTTTTGCTTCACACTACACTCTAACCTCTCAGATTTTAGTCTAGAGAACTTTATTTCAAGGGCACACTTTCAAAAATATTATTTGCTTTTTAACTTAATAAGATTGATTGGTGGAGAATTAATAACCCAACCCTGATATCTTCATTTAGATTTTATTATAAAAAGGAAACTGTCTAAATAAGAGCTAGTGTTTTTTTTTTTGTCATCTTAACTATTATATTTGAAAGTAATGGCATAGGGTGCAAGATGGATGGGTGGGGTAGGGCACAATGTTTTGAATATTTATATGTCTTAGCTGAAAAATGACAATGGCTGGCATTTATTGAGCTGCTGTTACTATGGGCCAGGTACTGTAATATATGCATTAATGAGTGTATTGATTGTTTGGTAAGAAACCACTCTTCTACTGGGGTTAGAAATAGATCAAGACAAAAAGATGTCTAATTACATTAGTTTATGTATCTCTAGGGAGACTGTGAATTCCAAGGATAAAACTAATATAATGACCAGAAGGGTCTCTGCTTTCTCTCAGAAGTGAATTCTTAGCTGTTATTATAATTCTTAGCTATTATTATTATCATCTCAGAACTAGGATCTATGTCTGTGAACATTATACATGTAATTATTTTAAATATTCTTACAAATCTTTAATTTAGAAAAGTTGTGAATATAAAGATTTTTAGGAATATAATTTGAAAATGCCATGGTTGAGTTTAGGGATATCTTTGCTTGCTTTATTTTGTTCAAATTCAGACACTTTATATTCTTCCATTTTCATATTATAATTTTATCCACAATTTGAAAGTAGTGCTTCTGGGATAGGTAAATGTGCTTACTTACAATAAGTGAAAACTTTTAAAAAACGACTATTGGGTTATTCTTGTCTTTATGTTCATGTACCTTATATTTTGAGTTTTCTGTACCATGTTTATATTTATTAATTTGCATTTTCTAGAATGAATCAGTCCTATTTTTCTTTTTTATTTTTGTTAAGATGTAATTCTTACAATGTAACTTTTGGGTATAGAGCTGTTGACACTGAAATTTGTGAATCTAGAATGGCTCAACCTGCTGCTTGGTTGGTGGGCTTGCTTAAAGGGAACTTATAGATCTTTTTGCTCTCCAGGGAGTTTGTAACAGCTTTGCTCACCCTCTTGCACCGGAAGATAAAAACCAGACTTCAAATCATACGTGAACAACATCTTACTTTAAAATTTTTCCTTGCTGGGGAGAGGATAGAAGCTCGTTTTCTCCTCATTGTGTTCAGAGATGATAAAGGCTGTTACATTACCCAGGAGATATGAGGTGTCCAAATAGTTAAAGGGGTTAGAATGCTAGGTGCCAATCTTGAGGTCTCAAGTCTGGTGGGAGGCTTGGGTATATTAACTGTTTTTTAAGTACTGGCTGCCATCAAGGAATTCTGCCATGTAGTTCACCTCTAACTTAAAGTGTTTGCTTCTTTGAACTGGTTAGCTTTAGATTTACATGACAGTACACTGTGCTTTGTAAAAGTAACATTGAGCTGGGAAGGGTTAATGAACTAAAATTTTAATGCACGTTATGGGCACTTCAAAACCTCAGTTCTTTGTAGTTGTGTAATTTTCTTCGTTCATTGTTTTGCATGATACAAAAATCATAATTTTGGACCTGAATGCACAATTTCCTATGTTTTTGAACTAGCTTGTGGTATCGTAAAGCTTTTAATTTAACTTTTAAAAAGCTAAAAAGCTTCTTAATTTATTGTAAAATTTCACCATCTTTAAGGTATTTTATAATTACTACTGTCCTTTGATTTGTTTCCATTTATTTCTATTATCTTGCAGCATCTTTTATCCAAATTCTTCTTTCTTATAAATCTTGTAAGTAGGAACCAGAAGCTTCTCTTTAATTGCAGTCATGTTTTTATTTTTTTCATAATTCCATTAAAAATTTGATTGTCATTGTCTCTTGTAGTTTTTGCACTTGGGAAGAAAAATACTTCTCTGTGTTTTGAATGGGGAAGATTGTTGGCAAAAGCAAATTAATCTGCCTGAATCAGTCCCATTATTTCTGTATACTAGTCTGGTCATGTCATGAATTCCAGGACTTTGCACTAACTGTGTTTTGGCTTTTTTTTTTTTTTTAAAGCTTTAAGCTTATTTTTATACAGATTTAGTGTTTGATTTGTATGCATTCTGCATGTAGTGTTTTTCAAATGTATTATTGCTGGATAGCTTATTTAGGACTAAAAATGGCTCATGGGAAGTTGCATAAAGATTTATGCTTGACTCTGTATTCTATTAAATCTATTATAAAATAATTTAAGCATTTCATGTAGAGTAATAAAAGATTTCACAGTGATTTTCAATACACTGTGAAATCTTTTGTTAAAAATAAAAGCAACTTTCAAAGGGCTTCTGTTTCAGTGATAATGAATGACCTTGATAATCTTTTTTATCAATCCAATTTTCTGATTTATCAGCCTCAAGTTAGCTGCTGTCTGTGGTTGTTAAAATTCATTCTCATTTTGCTTGGTTGAGCGATTCTTTGGTGTGTGTTTTGGAGTTGGGTGGGTGGTGGGAATGCTCTCTTTTTCTCCCTGCCCACTTTGCATCCTTACTTTGCCCTCTCCCTAAAGTATACAGACTGGCATAGGGTTGCCCATTTAATTAGGATGTCCATCTGGGATAATGTGTAAATTGCAGTAGCTATTTTTCTTAACGTTTAAGCATCGTTCTGTAGGGGGAAGAAAAAACAGAAAAGAAATAATAGAAAAGCCAAATTCTGTATTATATATCTGTATGTGGATACAGATATACACAAATGTACTCTGCTGATCAAAAATTCAGTTGAAAAATGCTTCTTGTACAATCTGTTAAACTGACAATGCCACTGTAAATTAATTGTAACCTATTTTCAAAGAAGATTTCAGAGAGCCCTTTTTAAAAATATTAAGACATAGTTGCTAAACAAAAGCACTTATTGGATTCAAGTAGCTATTTAATGACACCAATATTTGATCTTTGTGTCCAGGGTCCCATGAGCCTACGTGGCATATTGCAAATATAATAAAACCCTCCTTTTCTCTCCCCAGCCATTACAACACAAGCTAGCATGGAGTTTCGACGGAAAGGGTCACAAATGTCCACAGACACCATGGTTTCCAATCCTATGTTTGATGCAAGTGAATTTCCTGATAACTATGAAGCAGGAAGAGCTGAGGCTTGTGGGACACTGTGTAGGATTTTTTGTAGCAAGAAGACTGGAGAAGAGATTCTGCCAGCTTATTTATCCAGGTCTTGGAATTTTTGTTTGTTTTTTCATTTATATAGTTTTGATAGTGAAGCCATTGTAGTGTTGCTTGGCCGACTGAACCGATGAGTGAATATTGGTCTGAAATACCTACAGATGTCTGTAAGTGATCAACATTTGCCTGAAATCTTTCATTTTACCTGGCTCATCAGATTTGGTAAAGACCTTTAACACCCTTTTTGTTTTAGAAGTGCTATTTATGTCATCTTATTTGAATCTTTTTAATATGGAGAGATTTTGAAGGACCACAATAATTTGTTAACAAATTCTTAGCACAGTATTCCCATGTAGGCAGTCCAGAAATAAGTCAGCTGTAAATCCTGCCTCCAGGGAGCTTATTTTCTGGGCAAAGCCACAAAGCCATGTACACACATAACAATGATCCAGCAGGAATAGGATATTGATGGGAGAGGCACAGATAATGTGCTGTGGGCATTCAGGGAAAGAAGCAGCGCACATTTATTTGCTCTAGGGGATTCAGGAAAGAGTTATGGGGGATTAAGTGATTATGCTGGACTTATAAAGGATGAGTAGTATTTAGCCTATGTTAGGAAGTTGGTTAGGGTCATCTTCTCCAAATCTGTGGCTTCAGCCATCTTTGTTAATGCCTCTGCCATCCATTCAGTTGCTCAGGCCAGAAACGAAGAGTCATTTGAGAATCCTCTTCTTCTGTATCTTTAGTTGATCAACCAACTCTTGCCTTTCTTCTACTTAGCCCTCTTTCTGATCTCTCTTTTCACTCTATCCCCACCATTATACTTTAGACTTTGTCACTTTTCTCCAAAATTAACTCATAATGCCCTCCCGTTCTTCTTGACACTGTTTTGCCTTCCTTAACTGATCATTCACACAGGTGCAGAAGTGAGGTTAATATCAACAGAGTGTTTAGATACCTGCATACTTGCTAGGTTCTCAGGAGATAGAATTAAACTGACCCTATCAGAGGGAACCAAGTACAGAATTTTATAGATATGAAAAAGAATGGTATATACAGGCAACTAGGCAGGGTTATCTTAACTATCGGCACTTGGTTTAAGCAACAGAAACCCTCTGAATCTGACTTAAGTAAAAGGAGAAGAAGTTGTGAGAAGCTAGTGATATTTATTAAATGCTAAGGTCAGGAAATGCAGTATGGCCTCATGAAGAGCAGATACTCAAGGACCAAAACAACTTTATTCCTCTCTCTTTCTCTGTCTTCCTGGTCTGCCAGAACTGCTTCATTCTTCTCTTCTCTGCAGATCATTTTCTCATATTGTAATGTGCTTCTGAGTTCCCAGTTTTCATTAGCCGGGCATGATGGCACTCGCCTGTACTCCCAGCTACTCGAGAAGCTGAGGCAGAAGAATCGCTCGAACCCAGGAGGCAGAGGTTGCAGTGAGCCGAGATCGTGCTACTGTACTCCAGCCTGGGCGACAGAGTGGGACTCTGTCCCCCCCAAAAAAAAAAAAGTTCCCAGTTTTCATGGCCTTGGTCTAGGTGACCATCAGGGCCAATTAGTATCTCTGAATTTTAATTATAAACTCCTGGGAAGGAGGATCTAATTAATCTGCCTGTCTCTGGTCTAGTCAGCTACAGTTGTGAAGGTGGGTCACATAAGGGTGTTGGAGCTCACCCCCTTGTTGTGGGGGCATGTTTCTCAGGAACTCTGGGCTGGGGAGATAACCTAAATGGTACTCTAGTAGTAGGGGAGAAGGCTATCACCATGAACTTTCTGACTGAGCCATAAGACTGAATGGGTGGTAGTAGGACAAACTAAAACAACAGATTCATGAGAGGGCAAGTGATTAGTTTAGTTTTGAGTCGACTGAATTTGAAGTGCCTATGGGATATTTATCAAGAACTATTTATTAAGTCCTACTTTGTGCCAGATATTGTGCACAGAAGTACCATAGTAATCAGTAGACATCCAGATATCCAGTAAGCTTTGGGCTAATAGATCTGGAGTTCAGTTGAGAGGTGTGGGTTAGAATGATTTGATTATATTTAGTGACTTAAGAAGTGTTTAAAATCAGATTAGTAAAAGAGAGAGCTTCGAGAACTAAGGTTGTCAGACTGAGGAACACCATCATTAGGGGGCAGGTAGAGTAAGAGGACCTGTAAAAGAAAATGGTCATAAGAAATCAGGGAAGAACAAGGAGAGAAGGGAGTAGTCAGAGGGTTGAATGCTTTCAAAAGGCAGAATGAGTTAAGACTTAGTCATGTCTCTTGGATTTGGCAATCGAGAGCCCATTGGTTATTTGCTAGTATGGTTTTAGTTGAGTTCTAGGGAGAGAGAGAGATTGAAATGGGTCGAGCAGTAACCAGTAGGTGATGAAGTTGTTTCTGAAGAGTTTTGCAGAGAAGAGAAATGCACCTCACAATAGAAGAGTATAACAGTGTAGTTGCTCTTGAGTAACAGGAGATTGAATGCTTAGTAAGTCAATTAGAGGGTGGGGGTGGAGTTAAAAACTAAGGTATATTCAGGTGTATTCCTAAAAGGAATCTTATTCAGGTGACCTTCATGATGAATACAGATGATCGAATGCAGGTTTCTTTCTTTCATTGTCCCCCCGAAAATAATGGGGAAGGGACAAAAATGTAAACACACCTTTTTCCCTAGGAATTACTAAATGTTGCAACATTTTTCTCTCACGGAATTTAACTCAGCAATTCCCCCAGTTTATTGAAAAGCACTGCAGCCTATTGTTTTGTTTTGTTCTAGTTGCCTTATTTGCAGTCCCCTAGAACTTTGAGTTGCAAGGCTTAAGCTTTGAGAAGGTGCAATAGACGTGAATTTTTTTTTCTTCATTAAGAAAGATGATTTGAGTCTTAGTGTATGTGATTCAGAGTTGTTCTAATTCCAGTAATACCCTTTAAAGGGTAAAATTCCAGTAATTCCAGTAATAACTTTTAAAGGATAAAATTCTAGTAAATTCCAGTAATTCCAATAATGCCCTTTCTTTAAAGGGTAAAAATAGTGACGAGTGGAAATAGACTTTCAGTAACTATGTAGCAGATAATAATTATGAAAACTTTTGATCAGCAGTTTGTTTAAAATTTTTTTCTTGCTTTCCTAGATTTTACATGCTTTTAATTCAAGGTTTGCAGATAAATGATTATGTGTGCCATCCTGTCTTGGCCAGCGTTATTCTAAACTCTCCTCCTTTGTTCTGCTGTGACTTGAAAGGGATTGATGTTGTGGTTCCTTACTTTATTTCAGCTCTTGAAACCATTCTGCCTGACAGGTAAGCTATCATTCTCTGCTATTATATCAACTGTCTGATTTGGCCTGGTCTGTTGGTGCTTCCTCCCCAGTTTCCTAATGTATCCTGTCCAGTTGTCTTCATAGTCCAAGAGAACTCAGGCGACATTAAATGAGTGTAGTGTGTCCAAACCCACCTCATCCCTGAACTCCTTCAGTTCTGATTTGTCTGTGGGCTTGTTGAATCGTTTTTGGCCTGGTCTAGAAGGGTAAGAACAACTCCAACACAGAGGTCTTACCTTTGTAGAGTAGGCCTTAACGTTTTAGATAAAGAAATCAGTCAATCAACTTCTAGTTTAATTCAGTAACAGTTTAACTTAGAAATATACAACACACAAATACACAATGCTTGGATTTGGAAAAATTGGCATTATATGTATTTGGCAGTAGCTAAAAATGTAGTTTAGTTCAAAAATACTAATAGCTTTTTATTTTTTGGCAGAGAACTCTCAAAATTCAAAAGCTATGTAAATCCAACAGAATTGCGAAGATCCTCCATTAATATCCTGCTTTCTTTGTTGCCCCTCCCTCATCATTTTGGCACAGTCAAATCTGAGGTAATGTTTTGTTAAAGTTTTTTTATATTCTATATTCTGTTTTTTGTACTAATTTAAGTCAAATCGAATGTTAAAAATGGAACAGGAGCTTTTTTTATTTTTCAACTCAAGTTATTTCGTCAAGTTATTTCAAGTGAATTAACAAAGTTGACTTGTGATTTTTTTTTAGTTCTGTCAGTTTTTCTACCAGTTTTCAAGCAGTTATAGGCTAAGGACATCTATTAACATATTGTTAGTGACAGATTTAGTACAGTGGCTAATATTAGACTGAAAGCCTTTCTCATTAGACTGATATGTTCCTCCACTCTAGCTGTTCCCACATGGGCGTCATGAGCTGCAATAGCTGATGTTAAATATTATTTGTTTTTTCCATAGGTGGTCCTGGAAGGAAAGTTTAGTAACGATGACAGCTCTTCTTATGATAAACCAATAACTTTTCTATCCCTGAAGTTGAGACTTGTGAATATATTAATAGGTGCCTTGCAAACTGAAACGGACCCTAACAACACCCAAATGATATTAGGTTTGTATTCACACATTATTTTGTAAGTGAAACCAAAGTACTGTTGACTGCAGGCCTGCTGAGGAGGCGGCAGTTGGTGACGGGAGCCTAAACCTAATGTAGCTCTACTTATTCTGAATCAGAGGCACAAGTTATTTTTTTAATGTAAAAAAATTTAAAGCAGTGAGATGAGGGAAATAAAGTGTTACAGTTGTCTTGGTTGGTCATTTATTTGTGCTTTTGCTTTTCTTTCTCTTCTCCCCTTTCTCGTTTCTCCACTCGTGGCCTCTCCTTCCCATCCCTCTCTTCTTTCCTCCTTTCTTCCTGCTGTCCTTCCTCGTGCCTCTTTCTCTTCCTCCCGCCTCGTCCTCTTCCTCCTGCCTCTTCCTCTTCTTCCTGCCTCTTCCTCTTCTTCCTGCCTCTTCCTCTTACTCCTGCCCATTACTTACAGGTCAGTCTGCACTTTCCTCCTAGTCGTTTTTTTCTCAAACACATTAGCTAATGATTTCTTCAGAACCTTACTTTATATCCCTCCTGCTGGGATGTTCTTTCCCTAGATTTTTGTTTAGCTTTTCTTCATCATCTTCTTAAGGGAGAGCTTCCCTAACAATACTTGCTAAAGATGATCTTATTTCATCATTTTTTTCACAGCACAAAACCTGAAATTATCTTGTTTGTTTAAATGCTTAAACTCCCCCCCTTTTTACATGTTTTTCAAAATATAAGGTATTTAGTGATTGACAAATCTAGTGTTAGCACTAAGGGACAGTCTTATCTCCCCGAAAATCTTCAGAGAGACCCTGATGAACAGAGGAGCTCTTCTTTTCTTCCTCTAATCTGATGTTCAAATTGGGTAAACAGCAATGTATTACATTTGAAAGCAAAGGGTTTTCAGTTGTTGCCACTGAAGTGCAATCCTGGTTATTAAGATCACCACCCTTGACAGTGGAAGCTCTTAGGAAAGTAGGGCTTTCCTTAGCCACCTAACAGGAGTCCCCACTGAACCATGTGAATGCAAATACCATCCCAGCCCACAAACCTGGGTGGCAGTTAGAACTCCCCGCTTATGGAGCAATGGATCTCTGAGGATGACTTGACCTTGGCAGTGATTAGAGGTTTTCTTTCTTCTCTTCATTAGCAAGACAAGAATTCAGCTTCTTCCTAGCATCTTAGATTTTTATCTGTTCAAAAGTGGGATCAGACATTCCCTTTAAGCCCTTATGCCCCCAGAGGAGGTGGGGTGTATGTCCTTCCAACAGGAACACAGTCCTTGAAATGGTTTCTAAAAGGCCTCTAAAACTGAGAGACAGATCCTGAAGAGATGGCTCACAACGGCCAAGAACCATATTTATCCAGAGACACCTAATTAGTAGGTGACTGGAGTTTTCTGTAGCTGGGCAAAAAATTTTTTAGGGTTTCATAAGTCTCAAAAGCCATTAATTGTGGACACGATTTTCTAGACTCACAAATGGAGTTTTTTGCTCTTTATATTCTCAGTTACGATGTATAGCTATATTCTTGTTCAGGCTGGGCTTTTAGAGACCTTCTGAAGTTAATGTGGTCGGTCTGACCAAGGTTTGGAACCAGAGTCTACCAGTGGCATTGATACTGTCTCAGATACATTCTGAACACAGAGGGTGGTTTATGTGGAGGGGGATGTTTTGATATGTGAGAACCTCCAAGTTACAATGTTTTAGGTTATTTAAAGAACATAATTTTGCTTGAAATCATATAATTTTTACGATTGATGCAGTAGTTGGTTTTGTTATGCCCTTGCTCTGAGGCACTCCCTATGTACTTTACAAGGAAGAGTCAGTTGTTAGTCTTGCCATAAGGTGGCAAAGCTCTTTCCGTCTTCTCTTTATCCATAGTGGGCAAGAGTACCTCCCACTGGGATGAGAAGCAGTGTGTTAGGCTCACCATCTCATTTCTGTCCTAGCCTTTCCAGGACAATGGGTTCCTTGATAATAAATAAATGAAGCTTACTTCAGGGTATGTAGATGTCAACAAGCCCCAGACTGTGTGGCTTTAATCATTCTTAAAAAGCAGTGTGGTCAGAAAGGTATTGCAATGACTTTATTTTATAATTTTTGTTTTATTTATTTGTTTCTTTTTCCCTGTAGAAAAAAACAGACAGTAATTTTTGTTTTATTTTTAAGACTAGAACTCAGTTTTGAAAGTATTCCATAATATTTTCCTTAGTTAGTATTACCCTTAAAATTGAGATGCTTACATCTGGTCTTTTACACCAGTTAAAAAATATCTGATAATGAGCATGTTTTTATATAAAGCAAAATTTGACCTTCACATTCATTTTATTTTTATGTATTTAGTTTTATTTATTTATTTATTTATTTATTTATTTTTAAATACAAGTTCTTGCTCTGTTGCCCAGGCTAGACGCAGTGGTGCAATCATGGCTCACTGCAGCCCAACCTCCTGGACTCAAGTGATCCTACTGCTGCAGCCTCTGAAGTAGCTGGGACCACAGGCGTGTGCCACCACACCTGGCTAATTTTTTGTTGTTGTTAGAGATAGGGTCTTGCGCTGTTGCCCAGGCTGGTCTTGGACTTCTGGGCTCCCCTAGTCCTCCCTCCTTAGCCTCCCAAAATGCCGGGATTACAGGTGTGAGCCACTGTGCCTGGCCCACATTTATTTTAGGGAATTTTTTTTTTTTTTTTGAGATGGAGTCTCACTCTGTCACCCAGGCCAGAGGGCAGTGGCACGATCTTGGCTCATTGCAACCTCTGCCTCCTGGGTTCAAGCGATTCTCCCACCTCACCCTCCTGAGTACCTGGGATTACTGGCACCCGCCACCACGCCCGGCTAATTTTTGTATTTTTTAGTAGACACAGGGTTTTATCATGTTGGCCAAGCTGGTCTTGAACTCCTGATAGCAAATTATCTACCTGCCTTACCCTTCCAAAGTGCTGGGATTATAGGCATGAGCCAATGCACCTGGCCAGAATTAGGGAATTTTTAAAGAGTCTCTTCTGACCCATCAGTGGATTTATTAGTAGAGTTGACCCTTGAACAACATGGGGGTTAGTGTTGCCAATTCCCTGAGCAATTGAGATCCACATACAACTTTTTGATTCCCTAAAAACTTAACTACTAATAGCCTACTGTTGACCAGAAACCTTACCCATAACAGTTGATTAATACATTTTGTATTTTATGCATATTAGTAATATATACTGCATTTTTACAATAAAGTATGCTGGAGAAAAGAATATTTTATTAAGAAATAAATGGTGTAATCCCAGCATTTTGGGAAGCCGAGGCGGGTGGCTCAAGAGACCGCCCTGGCCAACATGGTGAAACCCTGTATCTACTAAAAATACAAAAATTAGCAGGGTGTGGTGGCACATGCCTGTAATCTCAGCTACTTGGGAGGCTGAGGTAGGAGAATGCTTGAACCGGGGAGGCGGAGGTTGCAGTGAGCCAAGATCGCGCCATTGCACTCCAGCCTGGGCAATAAGAGCGAAACTCCGTCTCCAAAAAAATAAATAAATAAATAAATAAAGCCTGGGCGTGGTGGCTCACCCCTGTAATCCCAGCACTTTGGGAGGCTGAGATGGGTGGATCACGAGGTCAGGAGTTCAAGACCAGCCTGGCCAAGATGGTGAAACCCCGTCTCTACTAAAAATACAAAAAAAAAAAAATTAGCCGGGTGTGGTGGCGGGTGCCTGTGATTCCAGCTACTCAGAGGCCGAGGCAGAGAATTGCTTGAACGCGGGAGGTAGAGGTTGCAGTGAGCCAAGATCATGCCACTGGACTCCAGCCTGGGCGACGGAGTGAGGCTCCATCTCAAAAAACAGAAAATCATAAGGAAGAGAAAATACAGTTATAGTACTGTATTTATTGATACCATAAATTGTTTATAAGATAAATCATCTCAACTGTTGGGCAGTTGCAGCTGTAGACCCCAATCTACAGTACATATCAAGCAACTCAGCTTTTTCTTATAATGTCATGACTTTTCTCTGCTTCTTGGGAGCACTTCCAGCATCACTAGTGGCACTTCCTATGGGTCCTATGGTGTTAGTCAAGGTTCATGGTGTTGCAGTAAACATGTGAGAACCATGGTATGCAGTTTACTGCAGTATTCAGTCTATTAGAGAGATGAACTACTCACATGGAGATGGTTAGCATCACATTGTATTTTAAGCAGGATACTCATTAACACTTGAGCTCACCCCAGTAACAACAGGAGGCTACAAAATGATTACAGTAGTACAGCATGTACTACAGTTAATTTTATGCAGTTATTTAATCCTGCATCTTTGTTTACATTTCTCTGGACTGCAAATGGCATCATGTATGGTCTGTAAGTGTTTGTGTACGTAAGTTTTTTGATAAATTTTAGCTTTTTATTTTTTATTTATTTTTAGAGACAGGGTCTTGCTTTGTTGCCCACTCTGGTCTCAAGCTCCTAGGACTTCAAGCAATCCTGCTGACTCGGCCTCCTAGGATTACAGGCATGAGCTAGTATGCCTGGCCAATTTTAACTTTTTATACTTTTTTAAATATTTCTTTTCTTTCTCTTTTTTTTTTTTTTTTTTTGAGATGAAGTCTTGCTCTGTTGTCCAGGCTGGAGTGCAATGGTGCAATCTCGGCTCACTGCAACCTCCGCCTCCCAGGTTCAAGCAATTCTCCTGCCTCAGCCTCCCGAGAAGCTGGGATTACAGGTGCATGCCACCACGCCCGGCTAATTTTTATATTTTTGGTAGAGATGGGGTTTCACCATGTTGACCAGGCTAGTCTCAAACTCGACCTCCCACCCCGCCTCAGCCACCCAAAGTGCTGGGATTATAGGCATGAGCCACTGTGCCTGGCCATTTTTTTTTTTTTTTTTTTAATATTTCTAGGCTATGCAGTTTGGGAGTTTTTTCAAATTGTCACAGATCTCCAAAAAACTTTCTAACATGTTTATTGAAAAAAACCTGCATATGTACAGTTCAAGCTCGTGTTGTTTAAGAGCCAACTGTAATTTCATGGGTATTTCAGGAATGCTCAACCAAAATTATATTCTTATCTCTACTATTAATCATATAAAATGTCTTAGCCATTTTAGTGTTCTTGTGTATTTTATATAAAATACTGTTTTATTGTTGTTGTAGGGGCAATGTTAAATATTGTTCAAGATTCAGCACTTTTGGAAGCTATTGGTTGCCAGATGGAGATGGTAAGAAGCATACATGCAATCTGTCAGAGAATATCACTTTTGAATTTTATGTAAATTATATTCCAGAATGTCCATCTTTGTGAATTTTAAAGGCCTTTGGTTTGTAAATCCTGCTCATTGGCTCAGAAGTTTTCTTTTTAAAAATAATGTATATTTTGAGGTTTGCTTTTCAGTGCCTCATCAGCTGTACATCAGGTTCCCGAGATATTCTGTATGAGAGAAACTACAGCTAAATCCAGTCTTTATTCCTGAACAGTATCTGCTTAAAACTGTTACTTGTTTTGCTGTGGTGGCAAACTTGGTTGAATAACCTAGGAAAAGCCCTAACCAGCAAGCAACTAGTTTAACTTTTTCTTACCCATCAATTCTTTCTAACCCCTCTAGACCTAAGTTTGCAAGTCTCTCAAAGCACCAATGCTTCTAAATAAAAAATGCTTCTCAGAGACTTCCAGTGCTCTCTGCTTTGTCTTCAAGATATATCATCCCTATACTTGGAGTAGAGGCAAGAGAATGGGGGAGTTAATAGCGTATACTGGAGTAAGTTGGGTAGATGTAGTAAGCTGAGTAGATGTAGGATGGGTGATCAAATTATTATTAAGGAAATTACATTCATGTCTCAGTAGATGGTGAATAATTACTGATCTGAATATAATGAACTGTATTTATATGGGGGAAAAATGAGGGAAGTCTAACAGATAGTTTTATTAGCCCCTATACATACGGGAGTTAAAACTAACCCTAGTATTTTATTGTTTGTGTGTTCTGATATAACTATATTTGAAAGTTGCTGTTTGTTTATTCATGCTTTTTTTTTTTTTTTTTTTTTTTTTTTTTGAGACAGAGTCTCACTCTGTCTCCCAGGCTGGAGTGCAGTGGCGTGATCTCTGCTCACTGCAAACTCCGCCTCCCAGGTTCCCGCCATTCTCCTGCCTTAGCCTCCCGAGTAGCTGGGACTACAGGCGCCCGCCACCGTGCCCGGCTAATTTTTTTGTGCTTCTTAATAGAGACGGGGTTTCACTGTGTTAGCCAGGATGGTCTGGATCTCCTGACTTCGTGATCCGCCTGCCTCGGCCTCCCAAAGTGCCAGGATTACGGGTGTGACCCAGCGCGCCTGGCCTTATTCATACCTTTTAAGCTTATATTTCTGTTCTGAGGTTTTGCTTGGGAGGCACTAGGGTATTTTTTTTAAGGACCTGGAATCTAGTGAAATCTAGTAAAGATGAAAAAGCTGGGCCAGCCCTTTGTAAATAGTGGCAAAGAAGACCCCAGTATGGGCACTTGTAGTAGTCAAATCCTTCATACCCTCCAGTAGATGTGTGTGTGTAAAAATACCACAGTGGTTTTAATCCCTTGTCAATTTCTGTTACTATCAGTTTGTACTATTCAGTTGGCACATTCTGCTTTATCAACATGGTTTTTAATGATTGACCTTTATTTATACTTGTAAACTGTGATGTAATCCTCAAACACTTGATTCATTTTCATTTGACTAGGGTGGTGGAGAAAATAACCTGAAGAGTCATAGTCGCACCAATAGTGGTATTAGTTCAGCAAGTGGTGGAAGCACGGAGCCCACGACTCCGGATAGTGAGAGACCTGCTCAAGCTCTCTTAAGAGATTATGGTTAGTCGTGTTTCTTTTGAAATTCAAAGTTTAATAGAATGACTTTAATGCTTACATTTATAAAACAAAAACATTAAAAATTTTAATGTTCATGTTTTTTGTGTACTTAAGTATAATAGAGAGGATGTCAGTCTTAAGAAGCTAAGAAAAAGAAAACAAATCTTTTTAATTTAGCTGTATAGCTTTTGGGTAGTTTATTAGATTTGTGGTAGTATATTAGGTTTTATAATTGATAGTAATGGGTGATCAGGAAACATTTCTGAATTCTCTACTATGTGTGGTGGTAGAGAACCAAATAAGATGTGGGTTCTGCCTCAGAGCTCACAGTGTAGTGGCAGAGATGTCCAATAAGCCAGTTATTGCAGTGTGGCAAGGAGGGTGATGGGGGATGGATTAGATAGCAGCCCAGAGGAGAGCATGTCTTCATGTTAAAACCTATGTACCCCCTACTATAGCTCACTAGATTCTTTAGCCCTGAAATATTTTTATTTTCTGCCCTGCCACCTAAAACATTTGCCAGCCAAGCGTCCTATACAAGGTTGTCCGCTACCTTGGGCAGTTGTTTTATGGATTCTGTGAGTTTGTGGGTACCTTTATGTTTTTCTACACAAGTACTAACAGTGTATTGAATCTGTGAGCACTTATCCAGCTAGATTGGAGTGATATCTAGATTCTTAGATGTGAGTTTAATCTTTTAATCATCTGGACAGTTCATGAGCCATGTTCATGAGGTTCATGAGGCATGTCATGAGCCGTGTTCATGAGTTCATGAATTCATGAGGCATGTTTCTATGGTTTAAGTTTGCAGCAAGTATCCTTGAACATGTCAGATACATAAAGCCATTATGTGGATATTTGACACATTTAAATATTATATTTGTGAAGAAGTTATTTAAAGTATCTTATTCATGTGTATGTAGATTTAGGTATTCTATAGGTTGAAAATTATTTTTCATGCTTTCTGAAACACGTTTAAGCTAAATAAATTTTTCAGTACTGGCCGGGCGCAGTGGCTCATGCCTGTAATCCCAGCACTTTGGGAGGCCAAGGTGGGCATATCACCTGAGGTCAGGAGTTCGAGACCAGCCTGGCCAATGTGGTGAAACTACATCTCTACTAAAAATACAAAAATTCGCTGGGGGTGGGGGTGGGTGCCTGTAATCCCAGTTACTCTGGAGGCCAAGGCAGGAGACTCCCTTGAACCCGGGAGGCAGAGGTTGCAGTGAGCCGAGATTGCGCCACCGTACTCCAGCCTGGGCAACAGAGCAAGACTCCATCTCAAAAAAAAAAAAGAAAACAAAAACAAAGAAAAAAGAAATTTTTCATTACTGCATGTGTTCTAATATAAATGTTTTAAGTGATTATTGTTCGTTTCAGCATTTTGAGCTGGTGTTAGTGAGCTCTGCTTGTAATGTTGTAAAATATTTTTTACTAAGAAATCCTGATTTGTGTTAGTGTCGCATGAGTGTCTCTCTTTAATGATCATTCCTTTTTCTGTTGTCACTGCCCTCTTTCTGATAGGATCGACAGGTATAATGTCCCTAAAGCTTCCTTTATAAATTCAGTTTAATTTGTCCTTATTTAATTTTTCCTAATTTCCTATTAGCTAACTAGTGATTGCTTTTAAATATAGATTGGAGCCCAAATAAAAATACAGTGGCTTGGTTATTTAATTTTTTTAGAAGTATTAAAGTAATCCTGGAGAATTAAAGTGTGTTTGAAAAGGCATTGCATGTGAGTTTTGATGGCTTAAACCCTGTAAGTAATTTCAACAGATGCTTGCTTTAGAGTAATTCCTAGCATCTGAGGAGGCCGTAAAATTAGAACTTTCCTCTATAAAGTTTCAAGGAAATAATTGATAACCTTTTCATCACTCTTTTTGAAAATGTAGCTCTCTACGAGTTGATAATTTAGAAACTTTAAATTACATTGTTATAAAAATGACACTGAAACTGCCAAATCCCACGGTTGTGTGAAAGTGCGTGAACCAGGAACTAGAAGCTGCTCTGGTCTAGCACATGTGCCTGTGCATCGTGTAGTCGGGCTTGGCATTCAACCCAGTGGGGTGGGGAGCATAGCACTGTGTGGGTGCCCGTCATTCTCACTGTGGCTGCTGTGGTCTGTGCCTAGTGGATGCTGTGCTTCTCGTTACTAATGCTTAGTTGTTTTCCCTCCCTGTGGGATGTGGCATTGGGGTTATATCCTAGCTCTTAATACAGATTCAGCTGCTGGGCTCCTGATTCGCAGCATTCATCTCGTCACCCAAAGACTCAACTCCCAGTGGCGCCAAGACATGAGCATATCACTGGCAGCTCTAGAGCTCCTCTCTGGCCTTGCAAAGGTGAGGAAGACAGTCCTTTTATTTTAACCCAACAGCCTTGGGCCTTGGCTGTTTTTTCTGTATCTCTTGACCCCTTGTGTGGGTATTTTAGTGTTGATCATACTCAAACATAGTTTATATCCAAAGTGTGCAAAATTGAGCCTCCAAGTGATATTCTATGAAATGAACTTTACTTTTTAAAAATAGGTTCAAAGAGTATGAATGAGATTTTTACCATTAAATTATAGGAAACATTTCAATACTTGCCATTTATTTCTTTGCATATAATAATAGAATGCATATTGATTTTGTAAAAAATGATTATCCTAATGTGTGCCATTTGGGATTACCTGTGGCTCTGCCATCCTCCATTATCAGAGATAAGTGAAAATTGGCTACACCTTTTTTTTTTTTTTGAGATGGAGTCTTGCTCTGTCACCCAGGCTGTAGTGCAGTGGTGCAAACTCATCACACTGCAGCCTCTGCTTCCAAGCGATTCCCCTGCCTCAGCCTCCGACTAGCTGGGATTACAGGCATACGCCATCACAGCCAGCTCATTTTTGTATTTTTAGTAGAGATGGGGTTTCACCATGTTGGCCAGGCTGATCTCGAACTTCTGACCTCAGGTGATCCACCCGCCTTGGCCTCCCAAAGTGCTAGGATTCCAGATGTGAGCTACTGTACCCGGCCTTGGCTACACTTTTTAGATTTCTTTCCCAGCTGTTGCTTCAGTTTTGTGGAACCTTAGAACTTGGTGGTCATTTGTGCTTCTCTGAGTGTATTGTTTCTTTTGAGATGAAATTTGTGTAATATAAAATTAGCCATTTAAAAGCAAACAATTCAGTGACTGTTGGTACATTCACAATGTTGAGCAACTTCTACTTCTAGTTCCAAAATGTTTTTATCATCCCTAAAGGAAACCCCATCCCCATGAAGCAATTTTGCTTCAGTCTCCCTACCCCCTCTTCTGACAACCACCATTTCATCTCAGTGGATCTACCTATACTGGACATTTCATATAAATGGAATCATACAATGTGTGACCTTTTGTGTCTGGTTTCTTTCACTAAATGTAATGTTTTTGAGTTTCATTTATGTTGTAGAATGTGTCAGAACTGTATTCCCTTTTATGATTGGATAATATTTCATTGTGTGTATATACCCCAGTTTACCCATTTATCACTCGATGGACATTTGGGTTGTTTTAATCTCTAGGCTGTTGTCAGTAGTGCTGCCGTGAACATGTATGTACATGTATTTGTTTGAATACCAGTTTTCAGTTCTTTTGGGTGTACACCTAGGAGCAGAATTACTGGGTCATATGGTAACCCTGTGTTTAACTTTCTGAGGAACTGCCAAACTGTTTTTCACAGTGACTGAATCATTTTACATTCCCAGTGTATGAGAGTTTCACTTTCTTTGCATTTTCTCTAACATCTAGGTGTTTTCTTGTCACTAAGATGAACAGGATTATCTTACATATAATATATAATTGAGGAAATACGTAAAATATTTTGTGAACAAAAAGCTGATAACCAGGTGCTACTGTCTGGGATGATATGGTTCAAATCCTTATTTTTCAGTTATGAGGCTGTGACTTACCTAAGCCGTAAGAAACAAAATAAGCAATAAAACCTAAGGTGTTCTTACCACCACTTAGAGCTTACCTCAGAGATCCTCCAGGATAGACATCATAACTTTGCGAGAAGCAGTTACTGGTACAGAAAATAAAAAACAGCCATTTGTGAGACATACAGGACCACACTGTCTTTGAGAGCAAGGTACTGTTTCCTGTGACCTTTAGTACACTCAGTAGTAAGGAATAATTAGTCCTAGACGGAGCACTGCTCTGGACCTGCCTAACAATTCATAAAGGGCTAACACTACCTGATTTCATGATTTACTGTAAGGCTACAGTAATCACAATAGCCTGGTATTGGCATAGGGGTGGACAAATTGATCAGTGGAAGAAAATAATGTATCCATACATAAGTGGTCATCTGATTTTTGACAAAGGTGCAAAGGTAATTCAAAGGAGAAAGGATGGTCTTTTCAACCAGAGGTACTATAAAACAATTGGATAGTCATACACAAAAAACAAAAAAATTTTGATTCATACCTTGCACTATGAACAAAAATTAACTCAAACTGGCTGGGCACGGTGGCTCATGCCTATAATCCCAGCACTTTGGGAGGCTGAGGCAGGAAGAGACCAGTCTGGGCAACATAGTGAGACTTCGTCTCTATTACGTAAAAAATATATATAAAACCTAAACAATAAAACTTCTAGAAGAAAATAAGAGAAAGTCTTTGTGACCTTGGGATAGATTTCTTATTTGTTACGCTAGAAGAACAAACTGATATGTTGGACTTCAAAATTTAAAACTGCTGTTCTTTAGTAAACACTGTTAAAAGAATGAGATGACAAATCACAGGCTGGGAGGAAATGTTTACAAAGCATATATTCGATGAAAAATTTGTATTCAGATTACATAGAGAACTCTCAGAACTCAATAATAGCCTTTCCTTTTGGTGGTGCACAGCCGCAATATGGTGGTGAAAATTTCTAAGAAGAGGAAGTTTGATAGCATCTTCAGAAATAAACTGAGCGAGTTCTTCACTCAGAAGCTTGCAGAAGGTGACTACTCTGGAGCTGAGGTCCAAGTTATACCAACCAGAATAGAAATCACTACTTTAACCTCCAGGATGCAGAATGTTCTTGGTGAAAAGAACCACCGGATCTGTGAATTGGCCGAGATAGTTCAGAAGAGGTTTGGCTTGAGGGCAGGGAAAGCTTTATGCTGAAAAGGTGGCCTAAAATAATTCTCTGTGCCATTGCCCAGAGTCTGTGCTGTAAACTACTATTAGGGTTTGCTGTGAGGAGAGACTTCTGTAGTGTGCTGTGTTTCATTATGGAGAGTGAGGCAAGAGCTACGAGGTCATGGTGTCAGGGAAACTATAAGGACAGAGAACTGAATTCATGAACTTTGTGTATGATCTGATGATCCACAGCAGAGACCTTGTTAACTACTGCATTGATACTGCCATTCACCATGTGCTGCTAAGACAGGGTGTGCTGGGCTTCAGAGTGAAGTTCATGCGTCCTGGGCCCAAGTGGTAAGATTGGCCTTAAGAATCACCTGCCTGACCACATGAGCACTGTGGACCCGAAAGATGAGATACTATTCACCATGCCCATCTCAGGACAGATGATTAGGAAGCCATGCTCTACCCAGCCCCAACTGCGTAATAGGGTCTCCTTGGCAGCTGGATCTGGAGTCTGGATGTTGCCTTGTAAAGACCTTTAATAAGGCCGGGCGCGGTGGCTCACGCTTGTAATCCCAGCACTTTGGGAGGCCGAGGTGGGCGGATCACGAGGTCAGGAGATCGAGACCACGGTGAAACCCCGTCTCTACTAAAAATACAAAAAAAAATTAGCCGGGCGTTGTGGCGGGCGCCTGTAGTCCCAGCTACTAGGAGAGGCTGAGGCAGGAGAATGGCGTGAACCCAGGAGGCGGAGCTTGCAGTGAGCCGAGATCGTGCCACTGCACTCCAGCCTAGGTGACAGAGCGAGACTCCGTCTCAAAAAAAAAAAAAGACCTTTAATAAAATCTTTTAAGGCGACAAAACGCAACAACAAAAGCCCTTAATAATACAACAAACAACCCAATTAAAAATTGGGCAAAAGATTTGAATAGATGTTTTATCAGAGATGATATACAGACGACAAATAAGCACATGAAAAAATACTTAATATCATTAATTATTAGGGAAATTCAATTAAAACCATGATGAGATACCACTGCAAATCTATTAGAATGGCTGAAATATAAAAGACTGGTCATACCAAATGTTGGTGAGGATGTGGAGGAACTATTGATGAGAATGTTAAATGGAACCACCATTTTGGAAAACAGCTTGACTGTTCCTTAAAAAGGTAAGCATACACCTACATATGACCCAATAATTCCACTCCTAGGAGATAACAGAACATATATTGATATAAATACCTTGTACATGAATGTTTATAGCAGCTGTATTTATAATATCCAGAAGCTGGAAACAACCCAATGTCCATTAATAAGTAACTAGGTAAATTGTGGTGTATCCATGCAATGGACTACTATTCAGCAATAGAAATGAATTGATACACCCAAAAGTGTAGCTAAGTCTGAAAATAACTATGCTGAGTGAAAGAAACCAGACCAAAAAAAGTACGTATTGTATGATTTTTATATGATTTTATTTATTTAAACTCCAGAAAATGCAAGCTAATCTATTGTGACGGCAGATCAGCAGTTGCTTAGGGAGAGGGGCAAAGAGGAGTGGGAGGAAGGATCACAAAGGTGCATGAAGAGATTTGGAGGTGATAGATACATCCGCTGTCGATTGTGGTGATAGTTCACAGGTGCATACTTATGTCAGAATTGACCAGTTGTATACTTGAAAAATTGGGCAATTTGCTGTATGACAATTATGCCTCTGAGCAGCTGCACAGAACTTTCTGCAGAGGCTACAGCATCACTGTGAGGTTGGGTTAGGGGTTTAGAAATGTGCCCATGTTCTTTCAGTCTCTGGCAATGATGAACAGGTATACCCAATGGGTTTGGGTTTTAGGGCATGAAAGACCATGCTAAAATGAAATATTGTTTGAGCACTTGAAAAATGCCACTATTTTTTGTGGAGTATTACAATACATCTGAATAATCTGTTCCTGTATATAAATAATATAAAAAAGCAAGGCTTCCTGTAGTGTGTCACATTGTCAAACAGGTCAAGCTTCAGTGCAAATGCCTTGAAATTGGTACAGTAATTCCTGGCTGATTGTTTTTGTTCTCCAAATGAATATGCTCAGGTAAAAGTGATGGTTGACTCAGGAGACCGGAAGCGAGCCATCAGTTCTGTGTGCACCTACATTGTGTATCAGTGTAGTCGGCCAGCTCCTTTACACTCCAGGGATCTGCACTCCATGATAGTGGCAGCTTTTCAGTGTCTCTGTGTCTGGCTGACAGAGCACCCTGATATGCTTGACGAAAAGGTGAGTTTATTTTATTTTAAACCATTAAGTAAAAACAAAAATGTATGCTAGCAAAATGCCTTTTGAAAGAGAATATCTAAATTTAAATACAGTATTGCACACTTTAAACTGAAAATACTTGTTAGATTACAGTGGAACACTTGTCCTTTTGGGTACAACTTGAAAACCGTCATTTTGCTTATATTTGGTTGCAAATTAACTCAGAGAAATTATTTAGAAAGATGAGACCTTGACTAATTTATCTGAACTATCAAGACTGTTCTTTCTTGAAAGGATGGTAGCCTGGAGATAGGTAGTAGGCACTTCGGTCACCCTTCACCAAACAAAGAAGGGCAGATGATTGCCAGGCTGCAAACCTAGAGCACAGCTCATCTGTAAAGGTTGCTTCTATTGAAAATGTTACTCCATACGCATTTCTTCATTCTCAAATGGACGCAGATAACTAGTCCATGTAATGTCTTCCTTATAGGGAAGCAAGTGTTATAAGGAATTCACAGCGCAAATAAAAGGAGAGATCATTCGATATTTATAGAAACCTTTATGTAGTTTAAGGAATAATATTGTTGATTAAATTTTAGTCATTTTCATTATGGCTTCTGAAGTTCTAATACCAGAAATTACCTAAAAATGTCAATGACAAGATTTCCTTTGGATATTATAATATGTCTTAAACCATCCCCCTTCTTTGATAGCTAAGTCCAGAGATGGTGCCTGTCTCTGGTTACACTATCCCAGGCTTAACTGAATTACTATTTAATCTCTTTGATTTGTGCTTTTGTGATTTACAGTCTTTGGTAATTTTACAAGAAAGTTGAATTGAATTTATTTATCTAACACTCTAAACACCAAAATTTAGTTCTTTAAAGAGAAATTAGGGGGTGGGGGTGTAAAGTTTATTATATTACTATGAAGTTAATATATACCCATTAAAGAAATTAACAAGAAACTGGAGCCCTTCCACCAAAACGCAACCACTGTTAGCGTTTGGATGGATTTCCTTGTCTTCTCATGAGAAAGGTGTGTTCCAAAAATTGATCTGTGTTTCCTGCTTTTAGGACTGTCTTAAGGAAGTACTGGAGATTGTGGAACTGGGTATCTCAGGAAGTAAGTCCAGGAACAGCGAGCAAGAGGTCAAGTACAAAGGAGATAAGGAGCCAAACCCTGCATCTATGAGGGTAAAGGATGCTGCTGAAGCCACCCTAACATGGTATGGAAGTGACCACGCAGGGATTGTGCTTAGGAATTAGATGGGGTTAGCAGTGATCCATGTTGTTTCATTTCCTTCCTGATTGTTCAGCATTGCGTGATGCAGCCCCTTTAGAATACTTTTTCTTCAGAAATAAAACGAAAAGAAAATCTACATTTTTTTTTACCTGTTTGACCAAAAGAAACTAGGAACTTGGGGTTGAGAGTTTGAGTCCTTCTTTTTCTATACCGTTTGATGTTAATTCAAGTAATACTGTGTTAGAGCTAGACTTACTGTACCCCCTCACTTTGATAGCTAAGTCCAGAGATGGTGTCTGTCTCTCTGTGGTTACACTGTTAGATCTGCTTTCTAGCTCAGTGGTCTGTATTCTCTGCTATACCATTTATATTACATAGTATAGGTTCATTCAACCAAGATTTATAAACTCTCTTAAGAGCTGAGAACAGGATCATAAAGATAAGTCTGATTTAGTCACCACTATGTCTACCATCTTGTCTGGTAGGGAAGATAAAATGTGAACACAAATAGCTATAATATTAGGTGGAAAATAAGTGCTCCAAGAGAAGAGGTATAAATAAAATGCTGGGGAGTTGGAAGGAGAAAATGAATACTTTCAGATAAGGGGAAGTCAGAGTAACATTCTTAGGGAAAATGACACTGGACCTGACTCTTAGAGGATGGGTCAAGTTTGAGCTGCAAGCCAGAGTACAGGGTGGGTAAAAAGGCACCAAGACTGCTGTTTTGAGCATTTTGGTGTAGTAAAGGGGTAAAGACAGGGAGTTTGGTACCTTCAAAAAGAGTAGCAGAGAAAGTTGAGAGAGTTTTTGTTTGGCTTGTAAGTGAGCATAGTGGAAAGAGGGAAGGAAGGCAGCTTAGCCACATTTGTGGACTGAATGGAACAGTAAGTGGAAATTAGGTGGAACCATGGTACACATGGAAAGATGGGGCTTATTAAAGGATATGTGTGGATGAAGGCTCAGAAAATGTAAAAGCAGAAAGGAGGAGTGGCAAGTTAGTGTGGGCTGGGGCATCTTGGTCTTAGTAAAGTAGCAGGCAAAACTGCTTGAAAATTTGTGTGTAAGTCAGCCCTTACCAAGATCCCAGCATCTTCTGCGAGTTCAGTGGCCTGTTGCTTACTTGGGACATGCACAATGAAGTTGGATTTGTTTCTATTCCTGTGGGTTTAAGTCATTCAGTGAATTTTTAGAAGAATGCTTTCTGTCATTTAGTCCTGCTCACTATGCAAATGCTGGACTTTCGGTGACTTGATGGAGGTTTGGCTAATAGCTAGAAAATTAAAAAACAAAATGTGAATACAGCTGCTGAAGCATGTGCTTATGCTGATGATGAATACTAGAAGTAATATAAGTTCGGAAAGAAGACCATGTGTGGGTCAGGGTACCCTTAAAAGTGTCATAGGGCTGGGCGCGGTGGCTCATGCCTGTAATCCCTGCACTTTGGGAGGCCGAGGCCGGCGGCGGATCACAAGGTCAAGAGATCAAGACCTCCTGGCCAGCATGGTGAAACCCCGCCTCTACTAAAAATAAAAAAATTAGCTGAGCGTGATGGTGCGCACCTGTAGTCCCAGCTACTCAGGAGGCTGAGGCAGGAGAATCGCTTGAACCCAGGACACGGAGGTTGCAGTGAGCCGAGATCACACCATCCTGGCGACAGAGTGAGATTCCATCTCAGAAAAAAAAAAGTGTCATAGAACTAAAACTTGATGCATGTCTTGAAGAGTAAGAAGGATATGGAGAGAAAGGAGGAGACATTTCTCACTAGAAACTCTTCATTATACAAAAATAAGCTTGCTCCATCCTAGCCTGGATGGGGTGTCCTGTGAGTGCATGACTGGCAATGAGGATTGGATATGTGCTCAGGGTGAGTAGAGTCTCGGGATGCTTCTTCTCAACCTCACCAGTAAGCTAGATGGCTCATATGTTTCGCTTCAGCTGTCTTGTCTCTGCTAGCAACTTGACAAACGGTATCTCCAGTTTTCAGTCTTAACTGTCATCATGAAATGTGTCTCTAACCAGATTTCTCTGTTCTCTCACAATTGCTGCTTTATGTTAGTATCATTGCTGTTTGCCAGTTATGCAAACACAGAACTTTGGCTGTTTCTCCCATTTATCTTTCTGTCATTCCCCATGTACATGAGCCAGTGACTGAGTTAAATAGACTTTATTTTTGTAAAGTATTTCCTCCATCCCCTCCAACCTGGATAGCCTCCTAGTCCAGGCCCTCCTCACTTCTTGCCCAACTGCCCTATTTTCGATCTCTTAGCCCTTCTTGTTCATTTTGTATTCTATTGCAAAACTCATCATCCCTAAGCACAGTTTTGATCCTCCTGCTTGAATGATTGAAAACCTTGAGTAGATCTGTTTCCTTCCTTGTTGTCTAAACTCCTCAATCTGGTTTTCAAGGGCACCATCTGATCTTTTCCACCACTGCTTTGCATCTTGTCTCTTCTGCCATTGTCAGGCCTGATAGAGCACTGTGGCTATGAACTGGCCATGCTTATACCTGCTTATGCTCTTCCCCTGGGTTTCAGGACCTCTTTTTTCTTCCTTAGGCTATATCCTCCACTGTTCAGTGCTTATAGCAAATCTAGCTACCTCCATGGGGCCTTTGGTTATTCTGCTTCTGAAGATGACTCTTTTCTGAGCTTCTGTGCTCATTCTGTCTGACCCTGCTGTGCAGCATGGAATTTTTATACTGTCATGATTGTACCTGGTTACATGTGATCCATGCTAGTGTTGTTTCCCCAATCTGGGGAGCACATTTGCCTCTTTGCCAACATAGTGCTGAACACGTAGTAGAAAATTATGGAGTGCAGATTAGCTGGTTAGGTTTTTTTTCCTCTCTGTGTACACTAATACAAATTCAGGATTAGGGCTCTTGGAAGTCATTTCAACAGTCCCTTTGCCTGTCACCTTTAAGACATGTGTACCAAGTTATTTAGCCTCTAATTTGGGGATTTTCTAACCCCCAAGGTTGCCCATTTCATTTTAATTGTTAAAAACTTGATGTTTACATCGAGCTAAAATCTCTCCCACTTCTATGTGTTGGTTCTAATTCATACATTTGATCATTAAATCCTTTTTGTCCAGGCAGTAGCAGTAGCAGTATCCAAAAGCAGTCTTCATGTTCTCTCTGGTTCATTTCTGCTATTACCTTCAGTTTGTTTGTTTTTTTTTAAGTATTACAAAGATTCAAGTACCTTTATCATCCTGGTTATTCTCAACTGGCATAGGTTTGACTATGCGCCTCTTACAGGTGGTTTACAGAGTATAATACTCTATTATTTTGTATTTTTTTCTTGAGACAGAATCTCACCCTGTCATCCAGGCTGGAGTGCAATGGCATGATCTTGGCTCACTGCAACTGCCGCCTCCCAGAGTCAAGCAATTCTCCTGCCTCAGCTTCCTGAGTACCTGCGACTACAGGCGCATGCCACCACACCCCACTGATTTTTGTATTTTTAGTAGAGACGGAGTTTTGCCACGTTGGTCAAGCTGGTCTTGAACTCCTGACCTCAGGTGGTCCATCCGCCTCGGCCTCCCAAAGTGCTGGGATTACAGGTGTGAGCCAGTGTACGCAGCTGTATTTTTTTAAAGAAATAGAGCTGAGGTTTCCTTGTGTTGCCCAGGCTGGTCTCAAATTCCTGAGCTCAAGCAGACCTCTGGCCTCGGCCTCCCAAAGTGCTGGGATTACAGGTGTGAGCCTTCTGCACCCAGCCGAGTACAATATTCTAGATATGATTTGATGATCTTTAAACTCTATGTAATATTACATTTTCATTAAAATGTACTCAGACTGCATTGCATTTTTGAGAACTTGGCGATTTGCATTAAGTCAACTAAAATCCTTGAGTTTCTTTTCACACGTTTACCTTTCATCTGTTTTTCTCATCCTGTACTTGTTTGGGAGTGTTTGAAAGTAATGCACAGAACTTTACATTTAAACCTGAAATTTCTTTATCTAAGATTTACCTCATTATTTTTAGTCTTTAAGATTCTTTTGGATCTCAACTCTTTCTATGGTATATTATCTCTGCAGCTCAGCTTTTGGTCAACTGGACATTTAATGAGCATATCCTGTGTATTCTAAATACCTTGATAAAAATATTGAACAGATAGGCTCACAAAGCACATCATCAGAGCACTTCCTTCAGGTCCACAGGGACTTTTAAATCTATCTGCAAGTTCATGATATTATATGAAATGTTATTTCGTATAATATGAAATGGGAATAATAATGCTATATGGGAATAATAGTGGTACCTATGAGAATAGGATTGTTAGGATATTATGTCAATTGTTGTGATATTATGATACTATATCACATAATATTATAACAATCCTATCAGATAGGTACCATTATTATTCCCATTTTATAATGAAGGAACTGTAGCATAGAAAGAAAGTATCTTAAAGTTAAAACAAAGATTTTATCTTGTGGTTCTAATATCATCTGGCCCTTCATATGCATCTCAATTGGAAGATCAGTATTCCACAACACCACATTTGTCATCTCAACTCTCATCTTGAATGGCCTCTCCTCTTTCGCTCTAAGGTTTGAACCCAAAGATCTCTAACAATGGAAGTCAACATTGCTCAGCAGATTATTTTTCTTCCGTTTCCTCTCCTCTTAAAAGGAAGACTGTCTCAGAACTTCAGGGACCAGGAGAACTTGGCATTAAGTTCAGGCCTCTAATGGTTTGCAGAAAATAGGAGAAAACACCAGGAGATCAATAATGAGAAAATACGGCTTTTAAACACCAGGAGATCAATAATGAGAAAATATGGCTTTGGTTTTCTAAAATGGGATAGAGACGGTTGTCACAAAGCATATGGAATATGAGCTTGCTGTGTTCCATGCAAGATTCTAAGATATCAGATAGGTTGCTGGTAAGGGAGTAGGTCACTGAGATCAAATTATACCAGCCTAACTGCATTTTCTCTTCTGGATATTGACCAGACTGGAAAGGCAGATTAAATGTCTCTGAAATAAAGACATACAAGTATGCATCTGGGGTAATGGGCTTTTTAATCTTGGAGGGGAGAGTCTGGACAGCATGCCATGGCATTCACCACAAGGAGTAAATCTGACCTGTCAAGAAGCATGGCTGTGGTCAATTAAAATTCAGAAGAGTAGAAGGGGACACATTGATGCACAAGGTAAACTGAAGATTTTGCTTTGGGAATTAACTGTTATCTTTTCCATTCTCCATAGCATTATGCAGTTGCTTGGCGCATTTCCGTCACCTAGTGGTCCTGCCTCTCCTTGTAGTCTTGTGAATGAGACCACTTTGATTAAATACTCCAGGCTGCCAACCATAAACAAGCATAGTTTCCGGTACTTTGTCTTGGATAACAGTGTCATCCTGGCAATGCTGGAACAACCTCTTGGAAATGAGCAGAGTAAGTTTATAAGTACTTTGAGCCTTCTCTACTGCTTAATCAGTGTTACCAGTACCATGAAGCTGTTTCCAGGATCAGGGAAGGACAGCCTACAGATTCTAAGTAGGTCAGAAAGACTTCTAGCTGTGGGACAATAGCACCTGAAAAATAGGGGGCCAAAAAATAGAATATACATATTTTTAGAGTGTTTTAAAGGCTCTTGATGTGCATCCGAACCAGCTCTGTAGTTTTATAAAAAGTGGTGTTTTAGTGGGTTCCATTGTGTTGTTTATCTTTGTCACTTTTTCTTTCCCCTTGAACTTTGGATCCTGCCCCTCTGCTCCCTTCCCTCTCACTCCTCATGTTCTGTATCAATTGTTGGTGCTACCTACAGGCTAGAAATTTGAGGAGTTATCTTTACCTGCCCCTTCCTGTTACTCACTTATATAATTAGTTTCTAAGTTTCCATCTTCCCAGGGACCCTTGAATCTTTCCTTTCCTCTGTATTTTCCCAATACATCCAAGTGCAGGTCCTTATTATTTCTCACCTAGATTATTACAGTTGTTTCCTACCTACTCTGATTCCCCCAACCCCCAAACCCCTTGCCAGTTCTAACATGTGTTTTCCCTACTTCCATCCTACTTGCTGCCACCATAGTATTCATCCTCAACTACAAATGACCATGCCAATGCCCTACTGAAAATCCTTCAGTGATTTTCCATTAACACAACATGCACTGTTTTCCTCCTTTCTCTCCCCCTCAATTATAAGCCATCTCACAATATGTGATTATCACTGCGACCCAAACTATCCACAAGTACATTTTTTTTTCTGATGGTAATTGGCATCAGCCAGTATGTAAAAGAAACGTGTTCTCAGACCCTTATTGCTGGGAAGGGGAAGGAAAGTGAAGGTTACAGAATCTGTGGGTATAAAGTGACCCATGGAATCACCTGGTATACAATTCCCTTAGTTATGAGTGAAAAAACTCAGGCTCACAGAGGGTATATGACTTGCCCAGGGTTACTTGGGACTAGAGCCCAGATTTTCTAAACCCTATATTGTCCCTTTCTATTATTGTTGTCGCACAGTGATAGGATTTGCTCAGTGATTCAAGATTTGCCTTCTTGCCTTTGTAAAGGCGAAGAGTTCTGTGCCAGTATTGTTGATTATATGAGTAGGAGCTCATAAATCCATAAAGTGAAAGTGAGACATTTCCATGTAGTTTGAGATGAAAAGAATACCATCATAAACTTCTATTGTGTTGTGGTAAGATGTGGTGACATTAATATGAAATGGAATGGTGCCTTTTATTATTGTCTAACTTCAGAACTGCTACTCCCAAGTCTTTTCTACAGGCATCTCATCCTTCTCTACCCTAGACCTGGAGCTTGCTTGGCTTTTTTTCCTAGCCTGTGCCTGTTCATGATTCCTCCAGCCTCCTACTCCAAGCCATTTGCTGAGGAGTCTGCAAAATCCCAGTGTCCCCTTCAGGCTTCCTGGCCTTTTTCCAGCTTTTTTAAGATTCTCCTACTTGCATTTCAAATAATTTCATTGCATAGGAAGTTTACCAAAAATATAAGCAATTGGAATTGTACAGATTTACGAGGACATTTTAATAGTTTATTGTAATAAGAAGAAATTATAGAGAAGTTTGAAGTCATTTGACTTCCATATCTGAGACGGAAGAATAAAAAAAAAGGATCTGGGTCACTCAGGAAGTCCCTCCTGAGTTTTTTTTTTTTTTTTTACCACACCCATCATGTCCCTGAACTTCTGCTGAGATGGAACAGTGCCTGCCTGTGGTGGTCAGTGGTACACAAAGGCATGGGCAGATATAACACTAACACTGCAAACACCCAGTCTATCTTTCTACACTTAAGTTGTTTCCAACATTGGGAGGTTAAGAGTATTTACTAGGACAGTGTTTCCCACAGATGTGTACATGTACCATTGGAGGTATGTGAGATGATCTTAGTTGATACATTAGTGAACATTATTTTATGTATTTTTAAGCATGTGCTTTAAGATTATATAATTAGCATGCCAAAATTCATGATTTTCCATTTAGAGATGCACAAGAGTGGTTGATACAAAGTAATAGTACTTACAGTACACGGGTACGGGTACGGGTACGGCAGAAACCACAGAGGTGGTACACAAAAGATCAAAGCTTAGGAAACACTGTTGGGCCTTTGATTATGAGAAGCTCTGCAGTTGATAACAAGTTTATTTTAAATGGTGGTTGTCTGAAATTAAAACTTTTATGTACATATTTTATTCTAGATGATTTTTTCCCCTCTGTCACTGTGCTGGTCCGGGGGATGTCTGGAAGACTTGCTTGGGCACAACAGCTTTGTCTTTTACCCAGAGGAGCAAAAGCAAATCAGAAGGTATTCATCAGAAGTTACAGGGAAGTGTGTGTGTGTGTTTTGTAATTTAAAGGTTAGGTAACATTCCAACAGAAGACACAGATCAAATGAATATTTTTGATCCCTAGCCAGATTCTCAGTCAGTGGGTTCGTATCAGAATCATCTAGGAACCTAGAATTCCAGATGTACTCAATTACTCTTTAAAGACATCTTCAAGGCAGGTGTCTTTTCAGAAAGCTTTCCAGGTGATTCTGACATCTACTTAGGAGTAATTGCTGTTGTGGACAATGACCCCAGTTTTTTCCATGTAATTTTACATGTAATAAAAGTCAGATATATACCATACGTGAAAAAAAATTTGGTGGGACTTTTGATGTGCCCATCAACAGGACTTAGTTTGAAATTGTTTTATATGATTTGTTCTTATGTAATAATGGGTAATATATTGTATAAATTTTTTTTTTTTTTTTAAAGAGTCAGGGTCTTGTTCCGTTGCCCAGACTGGAGTGCAGTGGTGTAATCATAGCTCACTGCAGCCTCGAACTCCTGGGCTCCAGTGATCCTCTTGCCTCATCCTCCTGAGTAGCTGAGACTATAGGCACATGCATGGCACCCAGTTCATTTTTAAAATTTTTTGTAGAGATAAGGTCTTGCTTTGTTGCCCAGGCTGATCCCAAACTCCTGTCTTCAAGTGATCTTCCCACCTCAGCTTCCCAAAGTGTTAGGATTACAGATAAGAGCTGTCACGCCCAGCCTAATTTAAAAAAAAAAAAAAATACATACACACACACACACACACACATATGCTGTGTATAATTTAATGAACTCTTTTGGGGTGCAGTTTATTTTATTACATTTGTAATTATGTGAATAATACTTGAGAAGTTGGAAAATTCAGATAACGAAGAAATTTTAAATCACCTTTACTCACTATCCAGAGGAATATAACCACTGCTAATATTTTATTGGATTTCCTTCCCTTTTTTTTTCTTTTCATACACAATAACACTTGAATAGAATTTGAGTCATTTTGTATACTGCTCTTTTCACTTATAACATTGTAAGCTTTTACTTCTGCTATTAAAAATTTAAAATATGACTTAATATTTCACCAGCATTTGAGAGACACCACAAAATTGGAACATGTGCCTAAAATCATTTAATATCTTAGATGTCTCTGTTAGATGTAATGTGTTTATCACCCAGTACTCTATTTTTGGGGGAGGGTACAGATCACATTCTGTCAGCAACTCTGTAAGCCAGTAAGTTAGCATTGAAGCCTGAAGAGGAAGGGGACCAGGAAAGGAGCTAAAATTTGTTTAGGGTTCACCATGTACCCATATACATATTAAAGCATGGATTTGGAGCTATGAAGACCTAGATGTGGTGCCCATACTCTCAATTAAGCCGTATTAAGGTTCTTGTTAAAATCACTTTCTAGAGATGCCCAGTGAAGCCAAATTTGTCTTTAATTATATGGAATGATGTGAGAGCCCCTGGGGAAGAAAGTTTGAGTCTTAAAGCTCCAAAATGCTTTACCCATTGGATTACCACTGAATGTGGGAGATTCAGGCCTGCAGCAGTAGAGGTCCACAGCCCATTTGTCAGTCATGAGATCTGTAAGAAGTCAATGAATATTTTTAGGAAAATAGAGTACAGAGGGGCACGGGCTGCTTCCCTTTATTGTTATCTGTAGCATTTGCAGGTTCTGAGTGAGTTTTTGTGACATGTAATCCTAGGGAAACACAGGCCCTAAGAGACCAGGGAAATACATGTCATTACAGATGGGTATTGGACCCTGTGTAATAAACATAATGTTACTTGTTTTAACAGCTTTTTGTGCCTGAACCTCGCCCAGTTCCTAAAAATGACGTTGGATTTAAATATTCTGTGAAACATCGGCCGTTTCCTGAAGAGGTGGACAAGATTCCTTTTGTGAAAGCAGATCTCAGCATTCCAGATTTGCATGAAATAGTCACTGAAGAAGTAAGTACATTATTTTTAGCTGCTGTCAAGGGGATGAATAGAAACATTCTTACGACTTCCATGGTCAAGACAATGCTTTTAGTGTTGTTGGAGATGATTTGTAAGATGACATGGGCCTCCATCATCCAGGAGGTTACCATGTTTAAGACAAACAGATTGTGGCTGATCGAAAGGAACTGCATATCTCTTAGAGGTGTCGCTGGGCTGCCTGGCTGTTCGTGGTAGGTTTCAGTAGTGTCGTGACATGATCAGACTCTGGTAATAGAGTTATTTGGAGAAGGAAGACCAGTTCAGTGACTATTATGAAAATCTAAGTCTTTATAAGAAAGGAAGGACTATTTCACTGATACGGAATTTTAATATATAAAATGTATTGTGGAGGTAGATCCAAGCAGTCGTGAATTGATGAGGGAAGGAAAAGAGCCAAAGAATTTTAGATTTTGAGCTTGAGTGACAAAGAGATATCAGTGCCATTTACAGAAATACAAACATTAGGAAGAGGATAGGTTTGGGAAGATGGGAAAAATTTATTTGGCTTTAGATTAATTTAGAGAGTTAATTAAGATAACTGTCTCTTAGGTCAAGGGAGAAGAATTTTAAGAAGTCAGGGACAGAAGTATGTCAGGACATGAGAGAACAGGAAGGGCTACACTCTCCAATGCTGGAGAGACCAGGGAGAAGAAGGAATAGAAAAAGTCCCCTGGATTTTGGCATGAAATTTAGGTGACCTTTGAGAACAGGTGTGTACAGTAGGAGGGACAGTTCAAAGGGCTGGGGAGTGAATGCATTGAGGGAGAGGCAGTGAATAGAAACTACACTGTTAACAGTAAAGGCAAGGAAACAGAATGGGTAATATTATAGCTTGAGGAAATGGCCTCATTAAGGAAAGAAAAGGCTAGTTTTTTGTTTTTTTTTTTTTCTTTTTTGAGTTGGAGTTTCGCTCTTGTTGCCCAGACTGGAGTACAGTTGCACATTCTCAGCTCACTGCAATCTCCGCCTCCCGGGTTCAAGCAATTCTCCTACCTCAGCCTCCCGAGTAGCTGTGATTACAGGTGCACGCCACCACGCCTGGCCAATTTTTGTATTTTTAGTAGAGACGGGATTTCACCATGTTGGCCAAGCTGGTCTCGAACTGCTGACCTCAGGTGATCCAACCGCCTTTGCCTCCCAAAGTGCTGGGAATTACAGGCGTGAGCCATCGCACCTGGCCAGAAAAGGCTAGTTTTTAAATATTTTTTTACATTCAAGGATGTGAGGATTATGAACATGCTTATAGATTGAAAGGAAGAAACTAGTAGAGAGGGGTCTGGCTAACACTGTAAGATGGGCAGTGGGACTTACAAGTAATAGAGGCAGTAGGGTCAAGAGTCTAGTCTAGAAAAGAGATACTTCTAAGACAGAAGGAGGGAGTAGGTGAAGGTTCAGAGACATTTAGGAAAGGAGGGAAATTGAAGAAGTTTATGAAAATTTTAATCCTGGTTCTTGGCAGTGTAATAGGGGATCCAAGACAGTTCTTAAGAATTGCCAGGCAATGCAGCTGAGGTTAAGTAGCATTATCTATAGTGAAGTTATTTAACTCACTCTGCTGACTTTCTTCAAAAGTCCTTGGGATCTGGAAGCATAAGTAAAGAATTTGGTGTGGAGATTGACAGGTGTGGAAATTTGGAAGGAGGTTCAACACAGCTATTTAATGTGCTTAAGGAGAGGGTATTTAGCTGTTAGATGTGGGGGCTTCAGTTTAGTTGGAAAGCAGATAAAGCCAGAAGGATGCTAGTGGAGTGGGAAAGCAGGGGGAGGGGTTGAGTGCCCCACAGCAATAGTAGAACACGAGCTCAGGGAGTGAAGGGATAGGAGTTGCACAAGGTGCCTTATGATTGGAGAGGGAATTTCAGACTTACAGCCCTGGAAAGCAGGGCACATATCAGATTCAAGTTTGTTTTCATGGATGGCCAAAGTTGTAAAGGTTGAGGAGCTTGTAGAATTCTGAGCCAGGTTGTTAGAAGGATCGTCACTCACCGGGGGATGGAACTTTAAACAAGGACTGATCAGAAGGAAAGGTGGGAGAAGTCTCTAAGAGTACAGTCATGTCATCCATACAGATGAGGAATTCAAAACACAGGGAGCATGTCAGGGTGAAGATGGACAGTGATCTGCAAGCGAGGGGTGACAGCGACAGCTCTGCCCCCTTTCTTGCCTATTTGAAGGGAACCAGAGACTGAATGTTTTCATTTACAGCAAGAACATGAAGGAGCAATTGTTGAAGGTATAGGGAAGTTTTTTTGGCATTTGTTTTAACCTTGAACCATGTTTGCTTAATGGCATACTCTACATTGAACTGAATCAAAATGTTGATCACTGAAAATTATCTTCATTTTCTTTGTTGTTTGTAGCTTTATTTTCATTTTAAAATTAAGATTGACTTAGCTAGGTGCAGTGGGGCTCATGCCTGTAATCCTAGCACTTTGGGAGCCTAAGGTAGGAGGATCACTTGAGCCCAGAAGTTCAAGACCAGCTTGGTCAACATAGAGAGACCCCAGTCTCAAAAAAAAAACAAAACAAAAAGACTTAAGATTGGCCTTACTAGTTTGATAATAGTTTCAAAAAATGAAATATTTGGTTTATTACAGTTAGAAGAGAGACATGAAAAATTAAGGAGTGGCATGGCCCAGCAGATTGCTTATGAAATACACCTTGAGCAACAGAGTGAGGAGGAATTGCAGAAGAGAAGTTTTCCTGACCCAGTTACGGATTGCAAGCCCCCGCCTCCTGCCCAGGAATTCCAAACAGCCCGCCTTTTTCTCTCACACTTTGGATTTTTGTCCTTGGAAGCACTGAAGGTAATTTTCATGAACTTTTATGAATAAATATATTCACAAGTTAACATTCAGCTGACAATAGCTAAAATATTTTTATGAGGATAGAAGCAAATTAAAAAAAAAACTGGTTAAAATTTTACCCTGCGTACAAATAAATGAAATTCTGTGCTGCTCTAGGTTATAGTTTGTGCGCCAGTACAGGTCTCCCCATGAATGCATTCAGAGTTCTGTCTGAGGGGACTGGTTTGATGATACATCTAACTCTGAATTTTCCTAGATAACACAGTACCCATATTACACAGATAAATGAAATCTATAGATAATTAGAAAAAGAATGTTAAAAATCTTCCCCTGGTAAGCATTATTACTAAAAATATAAGCTACAATTAACTTTGCTCTTTCATGCCTCTTTTAGAAAAGAACTGTAGTATTTGTAAGTCAAGCACTTCTTATGTTGTCTAGTTTGTAAGATCAAACTGTCTGGCTTTATGTCCTGGAATCACTGCTTGCCAGCTATGTGGTCTTTTGTGAGTTTCTCATCTTGTCTTAGTTCCTCATCATCTATAAAGTGAGGATGATAAAAGTATCCATCTCATTGATCATGTGAAGATTAAATGTGTTAACTCGTAGAAGATACTTGGTATAGTACTTAGCACAAAGTAAGCCAGCCTGTAAGATAAATATTGCCATTATTCTTAATTCCATTAGCCGTAAAACAGTTTTACAGCCAGGTGCGGTGCCTTATGCCTATAATCCCAGCACTTTGGAAGCCCAAGGCAGGAGGATCACGAGGCCAGGAGTTCAAGACCAGCCTGGGCAACATAGTGAGACCCCCCCCCATCTCTACGAAAAATTGTTTTTAAAAATTAGCTGGGTGTGGTGGCACACCTATAATACTAGCTTCTCAGGAGTCTGAGGCAAGAGGATTGCTTGAGCCTGAGAGTTCGAGGTTACAGTGAGTTATGGTCACTCCACTACACTCCAGCCTGGTTGACAGAGTGAGACCCTGTCTCTTGGAAAAAAAAAATGTACAAGACAAGTGATGCTATTCCTGTTTTATAGATGTGGACATAGAGGCTCAAACATGTGAAATAACTTGTCTGGAGGTGGACTTGGAATTTATTCTAAGTCCTGTTTGTTTTGAAAAGTACTACTGAAGATTGCCAAGCAAGAAGTTGCTTATTGCATAAATTGTCCCCTGCCCTTACTCCCTAGGAACTACCTGGTTGTAGGCCATTTAGCTTTGTAGGAGAGTAATGGGGACATTGCTGTTTGATTTTGTATTTCAGTATGTAGAGGGAAAATTTTTTTTTTGTATTTTTGTATTTTTTTTTTGTAGAAAATTGAGTTTGATGCAGCATATGAACATAAAAACTTAAAATGCAGAATAAAAGAGCAGAGAGAGGAAAATTATAAGAAATATAGTGGTAAATAGGGAAGGCAAGGAAAAAAGACACAACTTATAAATCATTAGTCATATTCCTAGTGGAGAAAATTGAACAGAGTAGAAGCAGTAAATAAAAATATACTAGAAGAAAATTAATGCTTCCTATGGACTTCAGGGACACAAGAAAGGCCCTAATAGCCTTGTTTCTGAGATTATAGTTTTCCACTTCTGTTTCTGTTCTAGTTGAAACTTAAGCTTTTGAGAAAATAATTATCATGCTTTCTCATCTGTATGAGAACATAGGAAAAATAAAGTTACCTGGTTTATGAACCTTAGAATATTTCTAATAACTTAAACCAGACAGCTCATACATACAAAACTACAAACCAGTTTTACTTATGAATGTATGTACAAAAGTATTAAAGGGAATGCTAAGCAGACTTAGTTCTGAATTAATAGCATGTTAAGTGAATTGTTTTCCATGATCAAATAAGATTTATCCCAGGAACTTAGCAATTAATTACCGGGAAATATTAATAAAGCTATTAAGAAAATAATTTGGTCCCATTAGCAGTTCAGACAATGAAGCAGTAAGTCCGTATTTATTAGAATCATATTCTGATTTTTAAAAAAATAACAAACTAAGCCAGCACTACTAGTGTAGGTTCTTACTTTAAAAGATTTCTCTAAATGGCAACCCAGGAGCAAACTAGAGGAATCTTTTGTTAAAATCAGAGGTAAAAGTTATCTACCTTGACTACTATTTAACAAAGAGAATTTTTTAGTCAATGACATTTTTTAAACTTTCTAGTTTTAAATAATTATAGATTAGCAGGAAATTGCAAAATAAAGACATGAGGACCTTCCTGTGATGATAAATTCTTATATAACTACAGTACAGTACAAAAATGAGGAAAGTCAATGAAATGTTAAACTAAGAGGTAAAAATCATTGGAAATGAGAAGACAGTTTGTAGGTAATATGACTTCTAGTTTGACAACCATAAGAAAATCAATAAAATCTTTAAAATAAATGAGAGTTAAGGTTGCCATACAAAAAAGTACAAAAATTAATGATCATGTCTATGATATTCAGTTAAAAATACAATGCAAAAATGCCCCATTTACAGCTGTGATATTGACAAAAGTTACCTTAACAAACTATGTATAAGACATAGAGGAAGAAATTTTTAATAATTATTAAGAGATATAAAATATGTATGTGTTATGTTCCTGGCTTAGAAGATCATACAGAAGAACAAGCTGAAGAAATACCTTACTTAAAAAAAAAAAAAAAAAGAATGAGAACATTCTGGTCTACAAGGTGTATTGCAACATGCTTCAGGTCCACAATTCCTTATCCGTGATTTCAAAGTAAAAACTGAAAACTGGAAAATTTTTTATATATTTGTAGTAAATTCATTTAGTGGCAAAATTGGACCTGAATTGACATCAGGCTGTTTATAGTTTTATGTCACTTAGTGTGAATACACTTATGTTTGACTGCAGAAATATTATTGTCTTTGATTATAGAATATTGCCCTAGACCTTGCTAGGAATGTTATGTAATTGACTAGAAGGCTAGACTCACAATCCTTGCCAGTGTGAAAGACAATCATTCTTGCTTTCTCTGGAGGATGCTTTCCTAAAAGATATACTACGGTTAGCAAAACCTTGTTTGGCAAGATCAAGATCTCAAAGAAGATAGGCGATTAAGAGGAAAACAAAACAAAAATGCATTTCTGAAAAATTTGTAGACTTAATTTTTTTAGAGAAGATTTAGGTTTTCAGAACAATTGAGCAGAAAGGGTAGAGAGCTGTCATACACCTTCCCCACAGCCAAGTTTCCCCTGTTATTAACATCTTGCATTGATGTGGTGCATTTGTTACGATTGATGAAAGTGTATTGGTGCATTACTAACCGAAGTTGGTGATTTACAATAGGGTTCACTCTGTGCTGTACAGGTCTCTGGGGTTTGACAAGTGTATAATGACGTGTCTACCATTACAGTTGTACAAATAGTTTTACTGCCCTAAAAATCTCCTGTACTCCACCTATTCATCCCTCCCTCTTCACTCCTCACTCAACACCTAGCAGCCACTGGTCTTTGTACTGTTTCTCTATAGTTTTACCTTTTTCAGAATGTCATGTAGTTGGAATCATACAGTATGTAGTCCTGTCACACTGGCTTTTTTCACTTTTATCAGTATGCATTTAAGGTTTCTTCATTCAGTATGCATTTAATGTGTCTTTTTGATTTGATGGTTTATTTCTTTTTATTGCTGAGTTGTATGGATGTATCACAGTTGATTTATCCCTTCATTGATTGAAAGACATCTTGGTTGCTTCCACGTTTTGGTTATTATGAATAAAGCTGCTATAAACATTTGTGTGCAGGCTTTTGTTGGATGTTTGTGGGAAAATACCAAGGTGTGCAGTTGCTGCATCGCATGGTAAGACTATGTTTGGCTTTGTAAGAAACTGCCAAACTGTCTTCCAAAGTAGCTGTACCATTTCACATTTCACCAGTAATGAATGAGAAAAAAGGTACATTAAAAGTAAGTTCTAGAAAGCACAATATTATAGAGAAAACAGGATCCAAAAATTATATACACAATATAATCTCAGTTGTCTTTAATTTAAAAAGAGGCAAATAAAAGAACTAAAAGGAAGTATGTTAAACAGTTTCTTTAGTTTAGGATTATGGTTGTGTTTATTCCTACCATTCTATATTTTTTAATTTAATTTTTATTAAGCCATGAGCAAGTATTGTTTTTATAATTATAACAATGAAAGAAAATAGGTAATAATTGCTTCTTTCTTCTTTTGGTGGCAGGAACCTGCAAATAGTCGTCTACCTCCTCACCTTATTGCACTTGATTCCACGATACCTGGATTTTTTGATGACATTGGGTATCTGGATCTCTTGCCATGTCGTCCTTTTGACACAGTTTTTATTTTCTATATGAAGCCAGGTCAGAAAACGAACCAAGAGGTAAGAGTTACAAATTTTTTTTTTTGGTATGTTTTTGTGCTATAAATACACGTCTAAAGAAAATAATTGAGGCAAAATTAATATGGAGAGTTTATTTGGGCCAGAGTTGAGGACTGCGGCCTGGGAAATGCTGGAAAGTGCTCCCAAGAACAAAGGAGAGGCTCAAGTTTTTAAAGATAAAAAGGATGAGTCAGGAGAGTAGGTGATTACAAAAGTTGTTTTTCAGGACTTCTCATTGGTTTATAGAAATAACATTGATTAGTGAGTGGATATAAAGTATTGAACTGTAGGGTATGAGCTGTGGTGTCCAGCACTGTTAGATTAGTTAATGAACTGTTGGTGGTGACACGCAGTCTAGAGTCCATATAGCACGCAGCTTCAAAGTGATTACTTAGCTCAAGTGGGAGTGAGATGTGACTGCTATCAAATTTCAGTGCCTTTCTAGGCATGATAATTTGAGGGAGACTCACATTCCTTAAAAAGTTTCATTTTCATATACAAAATTTTACATGGAATGCACTTGTCTATGCTAAGAAGTATTTTATACTTGATGCCTAAAGACTTGCTGTGAACCAGTTTGAAAACAGAATTAATGAAAACTATGATGCTTGGAGTCCTGAGTCTTTTGACCCTTAAGGAATGTGATTTAAATAGGAGCTGTAGGATATCTTTCTTCCCCTTAAGGAATTCAGATTCATAAGGCAAAAGAAACTGAAATAACGAAGGTTAGTCATAAAAAGTTAAAGTAAGGTTCAAGAAGAATAAAACAACAGCAACAAATATTTATTGAACATCTTCCCTGTGCCTCAGCATCCCAGGATATAGAAGTAATGGTTTCCCTTTTGAGAAGCAGCTCACCTTCCTAGTAATTTCAGAAGCAGATCATTTCAGCTGAGGAATGCATAGTGTGCAGTGGGGGAAATAACACCTGAAATAAAGGAGAAAAACAGAAGGACTGGCCGGGTGCGGTGGCTCACGCCTGTAATCCCAGCACTTTGGGAGGCCGAGGCGGATGGATCACCCGAGGTCAGGGGTTCAAGACAAGCCTGGCCAACATGGTGGAACCCCGTCTCTACTAAAAATACAAAAATTAGCCAGCGTGGTGGCAGGCACGTGTAGTCCCAGCTACTTGGGAGGCTGAGGCAGGAGAACTGCTTGAACCCGGGAAGCAGAGGTTGCAGTGAGCCAAGATTGCACCGTTGCACTCCAGCCTGGGCGAAGAAGTGAGACTCCATCTCAAAAACAAAACAAAACAGAAGGACTAAGTAAAACATACCTGGATACATGGAACAAAGCAACTAGGAGAAGGATGAAGAAAAATGTAAGGTAGGTGAGAATGGAAAACTGAGAGCAAAATGGCAGGAGACTTGAAGTGTTTTTTGGAAAGGAATAATTGAAATAAGGAATAGGCAGGAAGTTACCGACTGTAACTAGGAAAGAGCCGAAGGAAGAGTTGTAAAATGTAGTATTCAGATGTGTAGGGCACTGTGACTACATGATCCTGGAATTTTACTGTAGTCATTTTAAGACCATCAGCTAATCAAATTAGCATGCCTAAAGAAATTTACCAAAATTTCCAAATGTTTACACTAGAAGCACTGTTTCAAATGAGTTGTGAGCTCCTAGAAAAGAACATTGATTTATGAGAAAGTTTTTTTTTTTTTGTTATTGAGTCAGTAAAAAGTTAGGAAGTGTCTGTTGTTAGGTACCAGGGTTATAGTGCTGAACAAAATCTACAAGATTTCTGGCCCCCTAAAACTACTGCATAGAAGGGAAGGCAGATGATTAAATAAGCAAACAACCATTGTAAAGGGTGTTAATAGGGTCATTAAAGCATGTTATAGGAGCCATAGCAGGAAAACCTAATCTGGTTTTAAGAAGGTGGCCTGGAGGAAAAGATATTCTACCTGGTATTTAAGGTATGCATTAACTGTAGGTAAGGAGGCAGAAGCAGTTTGTCACTGACAAAGTAATAATAACGTGTAAATTCTTCAGGGTAAAGAGAGTATTTCTTCATGAAATTCATTATGGGGTCTAATATGCTTGGAGCTTAAGAGAAGGTGGGCTGGTGGTAGCCAGAGATGAGACCGATGGAGTCAAGTGTTTTAGAAGAACCTCAGTAAAATTGGATTAATTATAGAGGTGGGGATCTGTTTTGCAGCAAGTCAGTGCGTTGTTTGTATAAGAATAATGGAGCCACTTTTCTCCTTCCTGTACAAGAAGACACAAACCCTTGAGGCACCCCCTAACCCAGTTCAGTTTCCTTAGCTTTTTAGAAGGTGAGGGTGACTAGGAATTAATGAAGATTTCCTGAGACTTCCTTTGGAATGTCTGAGACCTGCCTTCCCTAGCCACAGGGTAGATTAAGATTAATTTCTGTCTGCCAGCAAGTAGCATGAAAGTTGAATTTGATTCACTTATTGCTTCTTGACTAAATTTTCAAAAATTGTTTATTGAAAAGTTTTACTTCTAGATAAAAATTTGAATTGCAAAAACTAGAAATGGTTGTTAAGTCAGTTTCTTGGCACCCATAAGAATGTGAAGGGATATGGGTAAACTAAATAGGTTCACTTCAAAAGAGACTGGATTTAGGCTGGGCGGGGTGGCTCACGCCTGTAATCCCAGCACTTTGGGAGGCCAAGGTGGGCGGATCATGAGGTCAGGAAATCAAGACCATCCTGGCTAACACGGTAAAACCCGTTTTTACTAAAAATACAAAAAATTAGCTGGGTTTGGTGGCGGGAGCCTGTAGTCCCAGCTGCTCGGGTGGCTGAGGCAGGAGAGTGGCGTGAACCCGGGAGGTGGAGCTTGTAGCGAGCAGAGATTGCGCCACTGCACTCCAGCGTGGGCGACAGAGCAAGACTCCGTCTCAAAAGAAAAAAAAAAATAGACTGGTTTTGTGTTTAAGAGGTAATGACCTTGAGATGATTTGCAGTGGGTCAGATGTAATGGATGTAACTTCCTATATTTTGACTTTCACAGGCCTCTGTATGATCTTGGTATAGATTAGCATTGTATGAATGACATCAGTGATTTGTGGACTGGCTGCATCACATTCATTTGGAGGAATTTTTAGAAATAGTGATTCCAGGATTCCGCCTTCACTAATTTTAATGTAGAAGGTCTAGAGCAGGCGAAGAGAACCTTATTTTTAGGAGATTTCCCAGATGATTTTGATATACTCTGCTCTCCACCCTCCCCCTTTTATTTTTCATTTGCAAAGGAATTTCTTAGTTTCCTTCCTTTAGAAGTGAGTTTTTCAAGAGCAGCACTATTGCCATCTTGGGCCAGATAAGTTCTTTGTTATGGGGGCTGTCCTGTGTATTTTAGGACATTTAGCAGCATCTTTGGCCTCTACCACTAGATATTTGTAGTGTGCCTCACCAGTTATGACAACCAAAAATGTCTCCAAATGTTGGATGTCCGCTGAAGAGCAAAATCACCCCTAGATGAGAAGCACTGTTTTAGAGTGAGGGACTCTTTGTGAGGCCAGTAGAAAGCCCATGCATTACATTTAGTACTTAGTGAAGAGGAGAGAACTTTCTGGCCACTTCATTTTTCCTGGAATTCTCTTCTTTGGCCTAAGAAAAGGATATTTTCATACTCATTGATTAATTACACCTAATGTTTATTGAATTTTAGTAGATTTTATAGCATTTATCAAGATTTATAGTTAAATAATTGCATACCTATGTAATGTTTCTCATTAACCAGACAGTAAACTCCATGAAGGCAGGGACATAGTGTCTTTTAGTAAACATGCCTGGTTCAGTAATTGTTTTGCCAGGAAGAGAGCTCACGGCTTTTCTTGCATTACTTCACAACCATTGTTATTATCTCTACTTTATGGATTAGGAAACTGAGGCAGTGCGGCTAAGAAACTTGCCCAAGGCTCAGCCAATCCAAATCTGTCTAACTCTGGAGAATGCATTTTTCTCTATAGTGATATATCCTCAAATTTATTCTGAGCTTGGACATGATTTGTCAAGCTTCAGAGCTAACCAATTTTTATGAAGATTTATTTTGATATATTCTTTTGTTTCCTTCATTATAGCTGTTGATTGGTATGTATTTCAGATTTTAAAGAATGTGGAGTCTTCCAGAACTGTTCAGCCACATTTCCTAGAATTTTTGCTTTCCCTTGGCTGGTCAGTAGATGTGGGCAGACACCCTGGTTGGACTGGGCATGTTTCTACCAGTTGGTCTATTAATTGTTGTGATGATGGTGAAGGATCTCAACAAGGTAAAACTCACAGTGTTTCAAATGTCAGTTGTTTCTTGTTTGTTAGTCTTGTTTTTTTTTTCCCCTTTACTATGATTTGTAGTCTTGTTAAAAATACAAAACCAAGCTGGGTGTAGTGGCGCATGCCTGTCTTTGAGAAGCCAAGGTGGGAGGATCGACTGAGGCTAGGAGTTCAAGACCAGCCTGGAAAACATAGCGAGACACTGTCTCTACAAAAAATGAAAAAATTTCTAGGCTTGAGGGCCATGTATTTGTAGTCCTACCTGCTCAGGAGGCTGAGGTGGGAGGATCACTTGAGGCCAGGAGTTGGAGCTATGATCATGCCATAGCATTCCAGCCTGGGCGACAGAGCAACTCCCTGTCTCTAAAAAACAAACAGAGGTATATAGAGGGAAGGTATCCTTCCCCTAATCCCAGTCCTGAAAGGGTAACTTAATAATAGTTTATATATTCTAGACATTTTCAGTGTATATGAAAGATATATATACACAGAATGATAGAGTTAATACAAAATGACTGGCTTATTACAATGCTGATAAGTTCCTTTTTTATAATATGCATAAGATTCAATTTTCTATACAAATGGTAGGTCATCCATACAAACAATACAGCTTCCTAACAAGCATGTTTTGTCTTATAAGTAGTTTTATATTAACCAGTGTGTTTTATCAACTGTGGCTATCAAAAGAGTCACACTTAAAGGTTATATTCTTGGGATATTATACCAAAACCTTTGTAGTAAACAACTGACCATCTCTGAGGATTCTTGCTCATCCCCTCAGATCCTCTGGGAACTGTAATCAAGATAACAAGTAGCAGAGCAAGTATAAATTTCAACTTAAGACCTTTGCCCCACCTGGCTAATGCTTTCTGTTCCTGGGCTCCTGAGGTCACTGGAAAGTTAGTGTTACCTCTCTAAAGTGGATAATGCCTATGCCCAGTGCACATTTTTCCTTTTGATAAATTTATCAGTTGGATACTTATGGTTGCAAGTATCAGAAAATGTGACCCAAACTGCCTTAGATTTTGAAGATAATTTATTGCCCATGTAACTGAAAATTCCAGAGGTTGGTTAAGTTTTTGGTGTCATTTGATTAGCATTCCTGTTTTATTTGTTTACAGTTTTCTTTTAGCTTTGCTCTCCATATTGTGGCTTTGTCCCCAGCCTGGCTTCTCTAATAGTGCAGAAAGGCAATTCCAGGCTTTACATTCACGTACCACAGCAGCCTGAAGAGGAGAGATTAGCCAGATCTCAGAACCACCTACTCCCCGAATCCGTAACTATATGGCAATTAGACTATCCCAAGCCTGTCCTTATGGTAAGAAAGATAGAATGACTCTGGTAGAGAGATACAGACAAGCTAGAACTAGTATCAGAGGTCAGTCCCACCTGCACATTTTGCCTGCTGCAGAATAGGGGTGGATAGAGTGGCTGTTGGGATAGTAACCACAGCATCTACTACAGCAGATACAAAGTGCCTGCCCAGAGCCCACACCAGGATTCAGAAAAGTAAAGCCCTGTTTTTGTAAATAAAGTTTTATTGGAACTCGGTCACACTCTAGATTATACATTGTCTATGACAGCTTTCATGCTACAATGACAGAATCGAATAGTTGTGGCAAAGACCCTGTGGCTTACAAAGCCTAAAATGTTATCTGTCTGGTCCTTTACAGAAAAAGTTTGCTAACCTCTTGTCTAAAGCTCCTATTTGCCATACCTTCACCAGAATTAAGTATCTTCCAATTTTTTCACTGAGAAATTTTTAATAATGGTTGAGCATATCTTATTTTTATTTCTTTCCTGAGAAGTACTTGTCCATTTCCCCTTTCCAATTTTTGGTCCGATTGTTGGTCTTTTATGTTTTGCTGGTAGGACACTGAGTTCATTTTAATTGAGAACTATACAGCTCTCATGAATGTTTCTTTTGTTAATTCAGTCTTCCTGGCTTAGAGCAGATACTGTTACTAAAACTGGCTGTACATTTTTATACAGTGTCACTGACCGTTGAGGAAGGTGGAACATAGGCCAACTTGAGGAGCCATAGAGAGAGACCAGGGATAGATATGCCTTAAAAGCAGGAGTCCAGAGATAACGCACATGTGCACTCTCTGTCTTCTCTGTCTTCTTCTCTCTCTCTGTCTCTTCCTCCCTCCTCCTCCTCCTCCTCTTCATACTCCTCTCCCTCTTCTCCTCCTCCTCCTCCTCCTCCCCCCCCCCCCCCCCCCCCCCCCCCCCCCCCCCCCCCCCCCCCCCCCCCCCCCCCCACCCCCGCCTGCGTCTCTGGCCCAACTCCCTTCTGAGGGACTGGGATGGTCTTCCTTTTGATTATTTATTTACTGGATCCAAAGGACTGCTCCCTTAATCTGCTTCATACACATGAATTAAAAGCCCTGCTAATCAGAAGTGGTCTGATCTACAGTCGTTTCAGAAATTATGAAATTAAGATTTTATGATTTCAAAATAAAGACATCTAATAAGCATTATATTCTTTCATATTAATTGGTTCTTGTTGGAAACATATATTCTATTTATCACTTTATTAACCAGTTAACATTTCATATAGCAAGATGATACTGGTTTTTTTCTACTTTTTGAAGCAGTAATGTAGTGTTTCTTTTTCCCAGAAGAAGTGATTTCCTCTGAAGACATTGGAGCTAGCATTTTCAATGGACAGAAGAAGGTGCTGTATTATGCTGATGCCCTTACAGAAATTGCTTTTGTGGTTCCTTCTCCTGTGGAGTCCTTAAGTAAGACCATTTTTGCATGGTCCTGTTTTAGGATCTATTTTTATATTCCTGGGTTGTGTGATATTACTGCATTAGAAGAGATTTTGAAGTGATCCAAGGCATTCTTTAGCTTCTAAGGCATTATAACAGAATATGCAGAAGCACAAGATGACTTCTCTTAACTTTTTAATGGAAAGTAGTTAAAGACAAGCAGACTGACCCTCTAATAATCTTTAAATAGTGAAGGAATCCCATTTCAACTGATATTTTGCTTTCTTTAATTAATCAATACATAGGCTTATTTTTCAGTTCATTTCTTTCTCTAATTACGAGTGATCCCTCACCTACTTTTCTATTCCCGTATCAGAGCCTTTGCATGGAACCACCTAGAATCCTACAACTGGAAGTATCTCATGATAGCATATGGCCATTCTTCTAACACTGAGCAAGAGAAACTTAAGCAGCCTAGAAAAGATGGTGGTCCAAGATTTTTCTTTTTAAGAATTGGGAGTAATTATTACTTCTTAGTCTGAACTCACAGTTTTATTTTGCCCAGAACCTTTGCTCTTTGCAAATTAAGCCTGTTTGTTCATGCCTGACCGAGTAGGTGGTCAGGCAGTAGGTGGGAAACTTCACTTTCTTCTTTGAGATCATTTGTAGGATGGGATACATATGTCACGATTTCACAGTTTCATTTCCAGACTAATGACTTTTGTTGTGCCCTACCTTGGTAGCTGCCTAACCTTTGTACTTGGACCCTTGCTTTCTCACTCTAGGCCCCTCCCTGTCTTACTCTCTGGGGCTAGCTGTGTCCCTGGAAGGTTGGACCTTCCATGGTTTAGGTTTGAATTATAACAGCTGTTGGGCTTCCCGTCAAGGTTCTGGTTTACTACTATAATTCCAGAAGCCAGAACCTGTCCATCCTCTTTGGAGACATACCTGCCTGGTTTCTCTGGCCCAGCCTGTTAGTACCAGACAAGTCCTCCCAGAGCTAGAGCCTTGTCCTTACTCTGTAGCTCCTGCAATTGGGTCTTTGTCTCCTGTTGTGAAACATCTCCTATGCCAACTGTGCCCACTCCAACTCAGCTTCCTCCTATTTCTGATATTTGGGGATTTTTTTGGATAGGGTGGAGGATAACTTTCTGTGTACTTATCTCCAACCAGATTGCTCTTAATCACAGAGACTAGATCTTCTGTAGCTTCTGGATGTCCCGGTGCCTGTTTGGCACAATGCTACGTGATTGAATATATAATCTAAATAATTCAGAGAGTAATAATGGCATTTATTATATTCTACATCTGAAACGTCAAATATTTTCTAGTCTTATTTTGGTTATCCTTTAGAGCAGGAGCTGGCAAACCATAGTGGCACAAGCCAAATGCCGCCAAGAATGGGTTTTACATTCTTAAAGGGTTATAAATAAAATACAAAGAAGAATATGCGAGAGATCTGTATAGCCAGCAAAGCCTAAAATACTGAGTACTTGATCCTTTACAGAAAAAAGTTTGTCAGCCCTTGCTCTCGAAGCAATGCTTTGTTTAAGTGATTTAGGTTAGACTGGTGAGCATAATTAATTTTAACAGCCTTGCTCCAAATAAGTGGTATGTATTATAGTTGCTTTTTTTCCTTTACCCCATAGCTGATTCATTGGAAAGTAACATCTCGGACCAAGATAGTGATTCAAATATGGATCTTATGCCAGGAATTCTGAAACAGCCATCCCTGACACTTGAGCTTTTCCCCAATCATACAGACAATCTTAATTCCTCACAGAGGGTAAGTTACTTTGTTGATAGGTCTCCAAAATTTTGTAGTGAAATCAGCATAATTATAGAATCCTGCCTGAAAAGCTTTTAACTTTGAGTATTTATATCAGAGTACTGATTCCTTAGCAACTTAATTTTTTAAAATGAAATTCTCACGGTTTTCTCTTTTTCAGCCTGTAACAAATAGTTCATTCTGAGACAGCCTTTGTGGTTTCTCTTAATTTCACCATTCTGGTCCCGTACTTGATTCCTTTTTAAGCCTAGGTTTTAATTTTGTCCCTGAAATATCCACTAAAGTTACTGTAGTAACTACATGTTTTTTATCTTTAATCTTGCAATGTTCATCTTAAACAAGTCTGACCATATAAAAATAGGAACATTATGGAGAATAACTCAGTATATGGATAAATATTCTGAGTGAGGAACACAGCACCTACTACAAGAGGAGCTTTTTGCTTTATCTTTTTTCTTACCTTATCAGCAAATGTTACTTCTTTATCTGTAATCAGGTCAGAAGTGTAGGAAGATTGACTTAGAACAAATCATAACAAAGACAGAAGTGTCAGCTTAACTAAAGGTGTTCCTCCATTGTACAGGATTTTAGGTTGCTTCCTTCCACAGTGAAAAATATTTTTAATGTAAGTATATGCTTAAAAGAGAATACGGGAAGGTTTTTACCTTTAAAACTGATTTAGGAAAAAAATGCCAGATGGTGTAATAGTCCCTGGAGTAGACTGATTTGAAAATCAGGAGTTTTTAAAAGGTTTTACAGAGTACAATTTAGAGATGATCAGTCAGTATTGCATAGTAATGCAAGATTTTAGCCAAATCTAATAGTTACTTTAAAAGTTTTTTTTATTTGAGATTTGCGGACAGAACTAGTATTCAGTGATTAGCTGCCCTTATACTCATTTTCTGAATGCCACCACAGTTCTTCCTTAGAACCCAGATAAAGCACCATGTTTTTGTTTCTCACTTATACTGTACTTTGCAGACACTAACAAACTAAAAAAAAAAAACCATATGGTTATCTCAATAGATGGAGAAAACACAGTTGACAAAAATTCAGTACTCATTTATGAGAAAAGTTCTCAGCAAACTGTGAATAGAACTTTCTCAACTTGATACAGAGGATCTACTAAAAACCTACAGCTAACATTATATTTATACATTGTACATTATTCTTGAATGCTTTTCCTCTGAGGTGGAGGACAAGGCAAGGATGCCTATTCTCACCACTTAACATTCAACATGATAGAGGAGGGACCTACACAGAGAAATAAGACAAAAGGAAACACAGTACATAAAGATTAAAAACAAAGAACTAAAACTGTATGTATTTGCAGATGACATGATCATGTAAGTAGAAAACCCTCAGGAATCTTTTTTAAAATCCACCAGAACTATTGAGGTGAGTTTAGCAAGATTGCAGGAAAAATGCCAGGGTGTTGGGCAAAATTTTAAGGTAACTCCCAGCGACGTTTGCCTGTGTACAATGTCCCCTCCTTGTGTGTGGGTGGAACTTGTGAATATGATAGGATAACTGTGATTATGTTACATTATTTGGCAAAGGGATCTTGTGGGTTTAATTGGGTTACTTTGAGTTAATCAAAAGGGAGATTTTCCAAGTAGACCTGACCTAATCACAGGAGCTCTTTAAATCTAGGGAAGAAGTCAGAGAGTCAAAGCTAATTAGGGGCCTTGATACTAAGAAAGTATTCTGTGAATATGGCCAAATGTCTGTCACTAGTTTGGGAGAAATCTCTTGGTCTGGCCATTTTCTGTGAATGTCAGAGTAGATACAAGCATCTGGGGGGACTTGCCATGGACTCTGGTCATCTGGTAAAGACATGTATATTTCTGTGCTAATAAAGCAGTTTTAGTTTTAAAATTCACCTCAAGTATGAGATTCTCCCCTCTGTACACATGAGCTTTGTTTAGGGCTTTAGCACAAACTTAGCTCTGCTGCATGCCTCAAAAGAGGTGCAGCTCAGGGTACCAGTTTGCTAAAGGGGAGCCACATAGTCCTGTTAACCTTGCAGTGAAACTTAGAGTTGATTAGGGTGGCGGGAAGCCGGAAGCACACTGCATGGTAATGAATGCCCAAACAACTCGTTTTTCTTTCTACTGATGAGAAAAAGCAATTAAGCATAAATTGCAGTAGGAGACATTTGGTCTGGGATCTAGGATTAACTTGTGATGGGACATTTTAGAGATTAGGATCCCCAGACAAGTAGTGATGTTGCTGTGATGGGGAAGTGTACTGCTTTCTGGCCCTAACAGAGATAGACTCAAATCTTTTAAGCCCTCATTAAGATACGTTGTGTAAATTTTGTTTTTATTAATGCAAATTATAATTATTCAGTATTCCTTCCATTTTTTTTCTTTGACAGTTTTAAGCCTTGTCCTAGGTTAAGACTGATGAACAGGAGCCAAAGAAGAGTTTTGTTGCAAATGTGTACACTTTCTCGTAAAGTGATTTTCCATGACCTGATACTTATGTCACTGAGCACCTTGACGAATGACTGGGTAGTTTTATTAAGCCCGTTTTTTGTTGCTGTTGTCTTTCCTGCTGTCTGTCTTCTTCCTATAGCTCAGTCCCAGTTCCAGAATGAGGAAGCTGCCTCAGGGTCGCCCTGTTCCTCCCCTTGGACCTGAGACAAGAGTTTCTGTAGTCTGGGTGGAACGCTATGATGATATAGGTACTGTATGAGGACTTTGTCCATAAATAAAATGGCAATATGTGACAATGACTTGCTAAATGTCTACAGGGAGTGGGCACATAAGCATGGTGTGGCCAGGAGCTAGTCCTGGAGTTCAGCAAGCCTCGGTTTGTACCCCAGCTCCACTACTCAGTTTCTTTAAGCCTTATATTACTCCTCTGTTAAATCCTGGTACTTTTTTCATAGTTGTGAAGATTCGATGAGACCAGTAGATACAAAGCTTTTAGCTATTCATGTTGACATCACAGTCAGTGATTTGTTGCCAGTTGGTCTCAGTCATCCCAGGACTTCTGGAAAGGGGAAGGGGAAGCACTTCACTTACCCTCTCTCCACTCATGTGCCCTACTGTCTCGTTTTAGTATAAAGCTTACTTTGTCCTTAAGAGTTGCGCTCTGGGTAAGTTTCTCATGATTTTTACGTAAGCAACATTAGAGCATTAGAAATATATACTTGCCTAAAATCCCATCCAGCCCAGAGTTTGTGGCAAAGTGTGATAGTTACTTTTCAACCAAGCCCTCAAAGATCACAGAACATATTTTCTAAAAACTCTTTGCTTTAGATGAAATTAGCTAAAAAATGTCTTGAGAGAGAATTTTTTAATTTGTAGAGAATAATTAAGATGGTATTTCAGGACAGCACAGTCCATATATTTGCCACTCACTTATGTAAAGAGATTAGAAAATTAGATTTCCTATTATCTTTTTGGGAAAATGAGGGAGATATTAATTGTAATGCTATTATTTTCTTCCAGAAAACTTTCCCCTCTCAGAGCTGATGACAGAGATCAGTACTGGTGTGGAAACTACTGCAAATAGTAGCACTTCACTGAGGTACACTCTATTTGCTTGAAGTTCATCAGCATGTCTTTTTTTAACATATTGATTGCAGCTTAATAAGGAATTATGAAACGAAAGAGTTGTAGACAATTAGAAATAAAAACAGAAAAAAGATCAAAGGAAGTTTGTATACAGTGTACAAGGTTATCAAATTATTATAGCATGGATTTTTTTAAAGCCACTTTATTGAGGTATAACTGATTGACTTGTTAAAAGCTATACATATTTAATGTATACAACTTGATGAGCTTGGAGATAAGTATATATCCATGAAACCATCACAGCAATCTATTCCTGAACACTTCTACCATCTCCAGAAGTTTTCTCCTGCCCACTTAATTCATTATTATTATTATTTTGTGATAAGAACCACTTAACATAAGATCTACCCTCTTAGCAAATTTTTAAGTATACAATATTATATTATTAGCTGTAGCCACTGTACTATACTGTTGATCTTTAGGACTTATCCTGCATAACTGAAACTTTGTACCACCTTTTGGCTAATACCTCCCCATTTTTCCCTCCCTGCAGTTCCTGACAACTAGCATTCTACTCTCTGCTTCTCTGAGTTTATTTTAGATTTGTCATATAAGTAATATCATGTGGAATTTGTCTTTTTGTTCCTGCCTTATACTTAGCATAATGTACTCTAGATTCACCCATGTTGTCGCAGATGGCAGGATTTCCATTTTAAGACCGAATAATATTTCATTGTATGTGTACACCACATTTTCCTTATCTATTCGTCCATTGATGGATATTTAGGTTGCCTCCATGTCTTAGCTATTGTGAAGAATGCTGCAGTGAAAATGGGAGTGCTGCTATCTCTTTGAGATCCTGGTTTCAGTTCCTCTGGATATACACCCTGAAGTGGGATTGCTGGATCATATGAACATTCTGTTTTTAATTTGTTGAGGAACCATACTGTTTTCCACGGTGGCTGCACCAGTTTACACTTCCACCAACAGCATACAAGGGGATTCCCTTTTCGCCACATTCTCGCCAACACTTGTTTTCTTTTAGTTTTTTTGAAAATAACCATCCTACCTGGAATGAGGTGCTATCTCATTATGATTTTGATTTGCATTTCCCTGGTGATTAGTGATGTTGGGTGCTTTAGCAAGAGTTTTAATAGTATAATTAATTACTGTTTTACATTTATCTAGAGCAAAAAGAAAAATGGAGAAGTAGAGGCAATTAAATAATAATAAAGACCATAATAATAGGGTAGCAATATTATATTGAAATAATGGAGTTAAATTGGCCAAAACAGTGTGGCCAAATAGCAGTTAAAATATCCTAAATCATATGAGCTAATTAACGGAAACATGTTTCTAAGCAAAATGTAATACTAACTTTATAATTGGGTTAAAATTTCTGTTTTACTTGCCCATACACAAGAAGGATAAAAAGAGAATAATCTGATTCTAAGAATGGTAACAATATATTTGTATAGGCTTTGTAGTTTTCAAGGTTTGCTTGCTTGTTTTTGGTTTATAACTCTAAGAGTTCAACAGTTATTGTTTTACTAGTGGGATAAAATAGGCTCAAAGAGGTTATTCATTAGTATCACACATCCCGTAAATGCAGGAGAAAGCTACCTGGATCCAGGCCTTTGACCCCAAATGCATTGACCCTGCATCTCTCTCATCACAGAGCTACCCTCAAACTTGATATTTTAAGTTCCTTTTAGTTATGTGTGCTGATTCAAATTGCATATAAGATGAATTTATTCTAATATTGTTAGATGATTGTTGTTGAAATGAAGTCAGTAAAGATGATTTATTTTAGCATTATCATTTTAAACTTCTAAAAGAGGGCAAGTCATTCTTAAAACTTCCATGTTTTTTATGCTTTGGTGTTCTAAAACAAATTACAGATATCTTAACGTTCCAAATACATCAGTATGCATCTGAAAAGTAAGAAACTTTTCAGATAGCTAAACATAACATCGCAATAATAAAGTTAGTAATACTTTCTTAATATTATCTAATAGCCAACATTCAAATTTCTTCATTTTTACTAAAATATTCTTCACAGTTGGTAAAGAATTCACTCCAGGACTATATATCTGGTTTTAATTCCTTCAGTCTCTTTTAATCTGGAACAGTCCTTTTTTCTTTATGACACTAACTTGCTAAAGAAGAGACTATAGAATAGTCATGAGTAGACTTTTCTGGAACTAATTAGAAGAGACTTACTTATCATATACTGTCTTCGTTGTTTTCATCTTTTTTTTTTTTTAATTAAAAAAAAATTTAATTAAAAAAAAAAAAAAACAACTGGGCACAAGGTCTCACCATGTTACCCAGGCTGGTCTCAAACTCCTGGGCTCAAGCGATCCTCCTGCCTCGGCCTCTCAAGTTTTCAGCTTTTTAGGTCAAAGGTTGTAATACAATTTGACAGTAAAATGTATACTTTATTGGTAGATTAGCAAAGTTTATAATTTGTCTTGGGGACAGAATTACTCAAGGATTGATTTTTCTGGTTTTTTTTTTTAATGTCTTGAAAGATTGATTCAGTGTTGCTTTGGCCAAAATCACCTTACCTATATAGAAAGAAAACTCATTGTGTTGCAAAGAGACCCCAACATGTAGCATCACAAATAACATGTAATACTAGATGGGTTGGCCTATCCCTGGTGTGTAATGAGTAACTCACCCCTCCATAGGGGCAGTTGCCAACTTTAGCATCTGCCGCCTGGCCAGAGGCTGTGAGGGCTTTGGCCCTGCCACAGTGTGGCCATTTATCACCATAGCCGAGAAGGACATTTGTAGCTGGCTTAGATTAATGGCTCTCCCAACTTCCTTCCCCACCCTGAAAAAAAATTATATCAGGGATTCCTGTCATGGGCCGAAGCTGTGTTCCTGCTTCTCCTCTGGGATTACCAGCCTTGACTATGCTGGAATTCCTTGTACTATGGCCGGCCACACTTTTGTTCTCTACAAGAAGAGGAACTAAAGTGAAAGTCCCATAGCTGGTTGCTAGATTCTTAACTCCATGCAGTAGAGTTCTCTGGCCTCTCCTTCCACCCAGTGTCCCTATTGGTTTTCCAAGCATATATATGTTTTCAGTCCCTTTCTGTTAGCTTAGAAAGGTTAACCCAGTAATGGACCTTTAGGACCAGGTGTTATAGGGGGCAGCAGCATAGATTCCCAGAAAGCAGATTCTGAGCACACTGACCCCTTGGCTTTTCTCAGACCACCCTCAAGCAACAGGTCCCTTTAGTAATCTTAGGCTGTATGTGAGGGACTTCAACTCTTGGGTGTCTGAGATAAAAATTTTCTTTTCTTAAGATCTACGACTCTTGAAAAAGAAGTTCCTGTCATCTTCATCCACCCTTTAAACACTGGATTATTCCGGATAAAAATTCAAGGAGCCATTGGAAAATTTAACATGGTCATCCCTCTTGTGGATGGGATGATTGTCAGCAGGCGAGCTCTTGGTAAGGTCTTCATATGTGGCTGAAGAGTTAAATTTTCTTTTTCTTTATCATTTTTATAAACCAAAAAGAAGTAAAAATAAGGAAATGGTGATAATTACTTAATAGCTTCCACATGTAGGAAATGGTATGGCTCTTGTTAAAAAGGGAACATGTTTTGTTCTTTTTTAATCTGTCCTTAATCTAGTAAGTATAAGTAAAACCTCACTAACTTCTAGTATTAAAATATTGAAGATAGCTGTTTGTAATCCAGGACAGAAAATAGATTTTTAGACTAGATTTTGATTCTCCTTTCCCTTGTCATTGTGTGTTTCTTCTGACAGTTTTATCTTAGCACTATGTCTATCTCTCTGGGGATGGGAAGTTTGCAAATTGAATGAAATAGTTTGAGTATGCGGAGAATAGTTCACCTGAATACTTTTATAGTTCACCTATGTAAGTGACTAGTTTCTAACATTTATTTTAAAACTCTCTATTTTCAAGGCTTTCTGGTGAGGCAGACTGTAATTAACATTTGTAGAAGAAAGAGACTGGAAAGTGACTCCTACAGTCCCCCCCATGTCCGCCGGAAACAGAAAATCACCGACATTGTCAACAAGTACCGGAACAAGCAGTTGGAGCCAGAGTTTTATACTTCACTTTTCCAGGAGGTTGGACTCAAGAACTGCAGTTCTTAGACCACTGAATTTCTAAGACTGCTGAACCCCAGTTTGGGAACTATAACACAGCAGAACAGTTTGATAGGTGATCACTGTAAAAATAAAAACAAATCACTCCCAAGAGCTTACTGTTTAATCACCAGAATAGAAGAAACACATTATAACCCATTTGATAGAAGACTTTGGGCTATCTAGTGAAATGGGCTCCCAGACACAATCATACTCCTGCTGATAATGATGATATACATTTTAGCCATAAACTTTCTTTTAAAAGTGACAATTTTAGTTAAACATAAGCCTTTTGAGGAGAAAGGCTTTTATGCATCTCAGTTAAACACGTGCATTGGTAGTATCAACAAATTTGCAATATAGAAGTTGAAGATAGTTTTATACCTCACTTTTTAGGAGGTTGTATTCAAAATTAAAATCTCAGAATCTTACAGGACATTTAAAGACTCATGTTGATAGCATGGAGGAGAAGGAAAGAAGTCACAGCCTTCTACTCACTTGTAGGTCTTCTTGTCATCCAGCTGTCACACTGACAAAAAGAAAAGATGATACATGTTTTTTGCTCAGATAAGAAGCCTGACTTTAAAAGATGTCATATTTTTTTCTCCACATTTCAAAAAGTTGTCCTTCTCATCACTGCACAGATCTGTCTGAAAGCCTCAGTTTCTGAGCAACCCAGGAACAGATCAGAAATGGAGCATGGCCTTGTCCTTTAATGGGGATGCAAATAAAGTTTGTGGGGTTAAAAGTTATAAGACAGCAGTGATACCCCCACTCTCTCCATTATTGTCCAGCGGGGTGACATAATGACAGGTTAAACATTTGTGATTCATTGATTAAATATCATTTAAAGAAATGTAAATTCACAATAAGGGTTGAAGATTATTTGGTTTCATCCATTGTCTCTTATTTCAGGACCAAGCAGCAAACTGCAGTAGTTTATGAAGGATTCTAACATGGGGTTCAGGAATAGCCTCTCAACGCTACTAATTCAGATCTCTCCCAGAGAACTACTGGATTTCCTCATAATTGACAAACATGAGTGACCACCTCTTTGGGTGGCTACTGTAAGAAATGGCTGTTGTCATGTTTTCTGGACTTTGCCAGCCAACAGATCCCTGCCAGGTTTTGGAAATACTTCTGTTACCTCGCTGCTACTTTTCTGCAGGGATAAAACTTTTGAGGTGGCCAGACCCAGAACATCCAAGGATTCCTGTTACAGTGCTATAGTATACACTGCTCATTTATCCTCTTCTCATGTGCTTTCTTCTTTAGTAAGATTATTTTATGTTGAGAAAATAAGTGATATTTAAAGTCCAAAGAGGAACGATCACAGTTGTATAAGGGGTGTTTTCCCACTTGAACTCTGATGTCAGTAGACTATGGGTCAGAGCTACAACAATCTGTTTGGTTTGATGTTTTGGTGGTTTACTTAGGGAGTGGGGATAGTGTGGGACCTAATTCCCTGTGCAAATGTCTCTTATTCCAGAAATGTGCATTTTGCCATCTATAAGCAAGAAATACGGGCATAGCAGCTCTTGGTTTAAAGTTTGCCATAACTTGTTCTTCATGTTTGTTTTAAGCTCAGGTAAAGATAACCTCCTCTTTCTATGACTCCATTTTCCATTCAGGTTATAGTATTATTCAGTAGTTGATTTTCTTTTTAAGGGCAATAAATTGATGTCTCCAGATGGTAGCATGGGAGAGGGCATATGGGATAAAGATGAGCAAATTCTACCCTAAAAATGTTCTAGTAGTTCACAGGAAGAAGATGAGGTTTAATAACTTTCAAGGTAATTCTAGATTGACATTTTGAGGGGAAAATGGGCTCTTGTTCTAGTTGAAGTGAGCAGAGAAGGCTATAAATTAATATGTAACTTACAGCATTCCAGAGGTTAAAAATAACTGATGTAGATGTACTTCTTCAGTGTGATTCTTCAGATCAAACTTTTACCTTTGGCATAGTTAATTTCAGAAAAATGTGCTGTGTGTGTGTATGAGGGTTGGGCTTGCAAGATCCTTCAGTTAGCTCTAATTTCTGGCAACTCCTTGTAATTCCAATGTATTTGATACATGAACAATCATGTTGAATGCATTTGTGATCTGGGAGACTCCCTCGTCTTCCAGGGAAGGAAGGATGTGCAGCCCCCGAAGGCATGAAACTCCCAGTGCGTACGGAGCCAGTGGAATATGGGATACCCATACCTTACCAGGCGCTGGTTCCTTCTGCTCAAAATAACATCTTCCCAAAGAGGGAGTGGGAAGAACCCTTAGCTCTTTCACTAGTATGGATTTGAGTTCGTGGTCACTATTTTTACCCACCTGCCTGTGTTAAAAATCACTTTGAGTAGAATAGCACTGGAGGAACATATTTAATACCTAATATTAATATTTAGTAGTCCATTGATAAATTTGCCAGCATATGTTCTAGCCTCTGGCGGGAAGCCAGGACCACTTTTGTCTGTGGCGTAAACAGTTCAGTTGCTATATCTGTTGGGTATGCCAGGGGGTGGATGAGTGTGGCATTCTGTGAAGAGGAAGGTGGTAAGTAAGGTTGCCCTTCTACTGCCTTAAGTTGCAGGAGGGAGCTTTTCTCCTCCCCTTTGGTTGGGAGCACGGAGGACAGTGAGGAGGGCTTTTACCTTGTTAATCCTTTCCTTATTTAGCTAGCTTTCCTTTTTGTCTAGGGCTTCCTCCTGAGACCCTCTTCCATCCATTGGGCCTTTGAAAGGGCTAATCAGACACACACACACACACACACACACACACACACACACACACACACTCACACATGCACATTTTCCTTCATTTCCAGATCGTTTATTTCAGGGCAGTCCATTTTCCTCTGGATTCATTGATAAATACAAGTACCACACCTTTGGCCAGTAATGTCAGTTACCTGCTGCAGGTTCTGTGTATGAGGCCTTCATGAATGGTTACCTTCTCCATACACTAGGGAAGCATTTGTCAGACTCTGCAGACTGGGTTCTAGAGAGGCAGAGTCTTTATTCATTTCTTCTGGAAGATGGAGCTTTACCCAAAGTGGAAGTTAGCCTTGCTCAAAGATGTGTTTTGTGGTAGATGGTTAAAAAAAAGAAAAAAGAAAAAAAAAGAAACATGTATTAGAGGTAATTTGACACTCCTGCTGGCAGTAGTTCTGTATTCACCATTTTAAAGCCCATTCAGGTTCTCTCTTCCTGAAAAGAACTGATTGCTGTGTTTACATGAAATGACACTGGAGTCAGATGGTCTGTTTTAAAGATTTCCATGACAGCCTCTTTTCCTGAGTTGGAGAGATTGGAGGTGGTTCATCCGTACGATGTGGAATCAAACGGTGGGTTTCTTAGTAGCTAAAGAAGCCATGTACTTAATAGTGTTTTTCTCAGAATATCAACTCATGTTCTTCAGATGCTTTTCTTTTTTAAATGGTGAGGGAAAAGGTATAATTTGGGATTCCACAGTGCCTTGCATATAGTAGGCGCCCAATAAATACTTGTTGAAGCAAACCAAGTTTCCCAAGTCCTCATCTCTTACAGTGACCAAGACATCTTTCTCCTCTGAAGGGCTTGGCAGTTGTGGCTAAAAAATAAGCAGTATCATTATTTGCTTGAAATCATATATACAGTTTGTATGAATTTCAGTCTGTTGCCAAGACATGATCTTTTTCTTATTGTATTTTCTGTAAATATTTCCGGCACTGAACTGTAAAGTAAAGGCAAAGTGTAAATATGAAGGCGTGCCCGTGCCCCTTGCCTCCTGTGTTTCATCTTCGTCAGTTAGGGAAGAAGGTCCAGAGGTTTGTTTGTATTTATGCTGATCCTTTGTCCAGAAGAAGCCCATGAAATATTGAATGTAATACATTTAGTCAATTAAATTTTAAGGAGATTCTTATCTAATAACTTTGTATGTGCTTTTGGATACAGGCTGGGGCTTTACTCCTACACTGGTGCTGTTAATTTTACCCTTTCAGGGGATGTCTGCTCGGCTTTGGCTGCCCTTTATAATTTAGATCTGTAGTTTAAATGAACATTAAATGAGTATTTCATGAAATACTCAAAGTTTGATTAATTTTAAGAAAAATATTTGGCCTTCTCTGCTGGAAGGAGCTTGTATAATTAAAACACTGCCAATAGAGGCTCACCTTTCAGGGCCTGGGAATTGCTGAGGAGATAGATGATTATGTTATGGGAGCAAGAAAGTGCCAGCTGTGCCCTCTGCGTGCAGAATATTTGAGCCCTAGCAGGGCTAGACAGTCAGGAAAAGGGGGAGGTGCAGAGATCATCCCCTGCCGCCCACTGTCCCCTTTGTGTAAGGCATCTTGGAGCCAGATGAGTGCCTTCAGGCCTAGATCACACATAGTGGAGTGAATGGACCACCTGAAACAACCTTGAGAACCATTGTGGTCATGCCTCTGCCAAGAGCTGCTGACGTGTGTTCTCTGAATTGTGCCTGGGAGCTGCCTACCTTGCAGTGTGTGTTCTGCCTGCTCTGCCCACGCACAACAGGACCTCCAACTGGGCCTAGTGGCCAGGGACGCTGACTGCACAGTAGCCCTGTTTTGGTGTCTGGAAAGGTTTTGTAGCCAGGAAAAAAATGTGTGCTCAAGCCTTTCCCAGCTATGCTGCTCAACTCTCTCTCTCTCTGACCCCAGCCCCTTCAGGACCCAGTGCCAGGGAATCACTCCCAACCCAGACCGCCTGCTCCTCCTTCTCTTGGCCTCTGGGCCCTGCATCAGGAGCACCCTGCCAGGGCACTGCTCCTCTTGGACACACATTCTAGTCCATTTTCCCAGACTTCCTCTTGTAGGAATTCTGGCCATCCCACAGCCGGGCTAGGACTCTTGAAACCATGCCCCAGCTCTCCCAGCCCCTCCCATGCTCGTATTTTTTCCTGTTGCTGGCCCCATGCGTCCTTCTCCTTGAACTGGTGTCTTTTCTTATAAGGGAGTTTTCTGCTCCATATTTCTCCCTAGGTTTACCACCCACTTCCTGCAGCTGCTCCCCCCGCCTGGACCTGGGTTTGCCTTTTCAACAGGTGCTTTTTAGTCATGAGATGCTGTGGTCTCAAAATCAAGCCTGCATCAGAATCATTCTGGTTGCTTATCAGTGTGTTGAATCCCAAGCCACACCCCCACTCCCAAGAGGTCTGAGGAGACGAAGGTGAGCCTGGGAATTGGCATGTTTAATAAATACACTCCAGCACCCACCCACCTGCTGGTAGTCACAGGCAGGTGGTCCAAGGGTCCTGTTGGAGAATACCGTGCAGCAGCCACTCCAGTGGGAAGCCCGAAGCCTCCTTTCTGCCATGGTCTGACACAGGGAGGTTTACTGAAGACTTGATGAGTGAACGGATGACAGATAGGAGAAGATGAGGATGGCATGTGGAAGTATTCCAGCCACTCAGGAGATAAAGGAACAAGATTCAAGTCATTAGAAGCCCCTCACTGAAAACCCTAATAAGGAGAGGCACAGAAGCTTTCAGATTAAGTAATAATCATTCATAGTAATTTAATCTAGTAATCATTAGAATCATCTACTGTGTGTTAGATTTTAAAAGTTTCAAGTGGCAGCCCAGTGAGCAATCCAGCCTGGCAGATGTTTTGTTTGGCCAACAGTGCTTTAACAAGGTCTGATCTGACATTTTAAACTTGGGAGATTTCACATAGAAATCCAGACTTCTTGCCTGTCTTGGGAAAGTTAGGAGTCCTGCAGTAATGGACCTGCATTTCACCCGTAGCAGTTATTCGTTGGAGCTGCCATCACTGCATGCTTAGGATGCAGTAAGCTCCATCCAGTTTGCCGCAGTCCCCAGCACCCCCACCAAGTGTGGATGTGGGCACACACAGCTGATATTATAGGATTTGGGGACCCAGCTGGCTCCTGGAGGAGGTCTGTGACCTCAGATATATGAACACCGATCCCTGGGGTAATTTTTGTCCCATCTATTTTTCTAACTTAACAGAATTATCTCCATCTTACAAGAAAGAGGGTCAAAGGGGTGTCATGAACCCAATAGCTACTGGGCTGAGATTCAAACCCAGGCCTGCCTGGAAACCTGGGCTTTTTAATTCTCAGCCAGACTGTCTGTCTCACTGCCTCACTTCCCACCCTTTCATCCAGAACAGCTCTCCCTCCAAAAAGTGTCCCCTGCATGCTTTGCCTGAAGTACACTGTGACTTCCTTGTTATGTCACAGTTCAGTCACAGTTGGGCTGAGAGCAGAGCGTGGCCCAGCCTGCCAGGTCCCCTGGGGCAGCCCTGCCGGCCCAGCCCAGGCTGGCCCAGCTTAGCCCCACATGCGCCATGAAGTACCCTTTGATGCCGCTGGTGAATGACCTCACATTTTCTTTTCCTGGTTTTCTGGTTCTGCCTCCCTCTGGGTTTGCTGTTGTTCTTATTGATCATCTGGCTACGCTTCTTACTTAGCCAAGGTGAGCTTCTTACCCCGTCCAGGCAGGGCCCTAATCCTGGAGCTAGGCAGCGGGCCGAATAGGCCAGTGTGTCCTGAAACAACTGCAGAAGGGGCTTCATTCAGTCATTTTAAGTGCTGGCTTAGATACAAGCAGTCAACTCTTAAGTGGAAAGGATTGGTTTGGTTGTTTAGGGTTTCTTAACCTAGAGTTCGAGAGTGAGTCCTAGAGTTTGAACCTAGAGTTCGAGAGTGATCTTTTGAACAAATTAGAAAGAGGTTATCCCTCCAGGCAGATGAACTTCTAGGTGCCCCTTTCAGCTGGGGCACAAGGCTCTGTGAGCAGAGCGTGGGCTGGATTTCAGCCCCGCTCACCCTCTCAACTGGGTGCTTTTGTGCAGTAAACAGCTTGCACGATGGGATACAGCAGCCTTAGGCATTTTTCAGGTACCTGCAGACCACTCACTGTTTTCTGCCTAGGCCGTGTATCAGAAAGGATCCGGCTTCTTCGGGAGACAGGCTCATGGGAGCCAGCTGACATTGATTCTGACCTCAGCATGCCATCAAGAGGAGCAAGAGGTGGGACGAAGCTGGCTGTGGAGGAAGCTGGGGGTGGCTGGGCCAGGATATGGCCTTGCTGTGTGGCAGGAGTGGGACTTCTGCTTCTCTGGCATGTGTCTCCCTGAGCATCCCCTTCAGCAAGAGGTCTCTTCCTGCTGGGCACAGTGGCTCACACCTGTAATCTCAGCACTTTGGGAAGCCAAGGTGGCCAGGTTGCTTGAGCCCAGGAGTTTGAGACCAGCCCAGGCAACGTCTCTACAAGGAATACAAAAATTAGCCAGGTGTGGTGGCATGCATCTGTGGTCCCAGCTACTCAGGAGGTTGAGGTGGGAGAATTGCTTGAGCCTGGGAGGTCGAGGCTGCAGTGAGCCGAGATCACACCACTGTACTCCAGCAGACAGATTGAGACCCTGTGTCAAAAAAAAAAAAAAGCCTCTTTGTGGGGACCACTTGACCTCTCACCTCCTGCTGCTGAGTGCCATGACCTTTGGCCAGCTAGGCAGGGAGGGCGCAGCACATGCCGCCAGCAATGGTCAGATGTCGTTGAGGCAGGGTGAGAAGTCCCTCCCCACACCCCAGCTAGCCCCATGATCTCAAATGTAGGGGCTTGTAATTGTGTAATTATTGGGAGTTCCTGCCAAGAGCTTGGGATGTCCTCTTGTTTCTAGAAAATGTTTATTTAAAGTATATTCTCCTCATAGTCCCAGGGTAGACCACAGCCCTCCCTGAGGGGCACAGTTCAGGCATTGGGCCCCACAGCTGGTGGGGAGTCAGCCTTGTTTGCATATTGGCGATAAAAGCTGTCTCTCTGGAGTCTGGAAGATATGGGTTCAGATTTCATCTTTTTTTTTTTTTTTTTTTTGAAATGGAGTCTTACTCTTGTCAGCCAGGCTGGAGTGCAGTAGCACAATCTCGGCTCACTGCAACCTCCGCCTCCTGGCTTCAAGCGATTCTCCTGCCTCAGCCTCCCGAGTAGCAGGGATTACAGGTGCCCGCCATCACACCTGTCTAATTTTTGTATTTTTAGTAGAGATGGGATTTCACCATGTTGGCCAGGCTGGTCTCGAACTCCTGAGCTCAGGTGATCCACCCACCTCGGCCTCCCAAAGTGCTGGGATTACAGGCGTGAGCCACTGCACCCGGCCTCATCCTTGCTTGTTAATAGTTCCTAATAATAGTGAACCTGTTTGGAACACTGACTGTATACCAGGCCTTGTGCTAAACACTGGACATGCATAATCTTATTTAATCCTCAGAATAGCCCTGCTTAATAATACTTACATCACAATTGGGGAAACTGAGGCTTGGAGAGGAGAAGCAACCTGTCCAAGGTCATACATCTGTGAACTACTTAAGAGAGCCAATTGTCTGCCTTCAAATCCCGACTCTGCCACCTACCAGCTGCGTGACTGTGGGCACCTCTCTGAGCCTTGCTTTTCTCATCTACAAAATGGAGACAACACTAGTACCTGCCCCTTGGGGTTGTGACAGTGGTCGATGCATATCAGGTACTTACAGGGCAGGGCACACAGTACACATACACACCTGGCACATCGTAGGTTCCTGTAGGCTGAGGAAATAGTCCAGCCAATGCTGGTTTTGTCAATGTGGGAGGAAATGCAGGTGGTGTGGCTTTGGATGCCTTCTCCAGAGTGGAGACATTTCTCCTACCACCCAGGCCAAGGCCTGCGGCATGAATCTCCTCCAGCATTCACTCTGCTTGGAGGCCCAACTCCAAAACCATCCACAACCTACCCCACTCTAACCCCTCTGCAGACTTTCTCCTGAGAGGCTGTTTACTCCCTGGTGTCATGTGGCATTTTGAAGTAAGTCCTTTGTTAATTTTGCAATGAAGAGAAACCGTCCTTAAAGTGAGGTGGGCATTCCTCCCTCAGGTTCCCCATCTTCTAAAACTCCCGGTATTATTGTGTGTGTTTGCCCTTGTGCTGAGAACTGACCCAAGGTCAGGGTTTGGGGGCTAAGAGGGTCAGGACACCCAGACCTGCAGTTTTCTATTCTGCTGCAGATCCCTTTATTGGAATCAGTTTGCCTGAAATCCAGTTTGAAAAGCAGACAGGAGTAGCTCTGCCGCCTCCTCCTCACCACCCCCCAACACTCCTGCTAGCTCCTCAGGGCAGTTTCAGGCCTCAGAATACAGAGGGTTAAGCATGGCATACCCGACAGGATGCACTTTCCCAAGTCGAAGGAGGAGCAAATGGGGAAGAAAGGAGAGCTGCCTGATGAAACTGGCACTGAGGCAAAAATGATAATGGGCAGCTCAACTCCTGCAGAAGCTGGTCAGTGGGGACAGTGCTACTGTCTGGTCATGACATGGCCATAAGGTGGAGGAAGCCACACACACCCTTCAAGGGGAAGATGCCCTGCTGCCGGCATTTTCCTTTTGCGATTTGAAAGTAGTTTGCAGAACGATAAAGGGAAACCTCCAAAGAGATGGGTTTGGGGCTGAAACGGAAGAGTGGCGCAACAACCCCTCATGGTGGGCCTTGGAGCAAGATATGCAATTCAAAGCTGCCTTTAAATCCCGAGTCCAAACACACCCAATGGAACTGTGGAGTGGGGAGGCTGAATTTGCATCCAGTAGTACCACTCCCTGGCTGTGAGCCTGGACGAGTGATTTCACCATTCTCATCTGTAAAGTACAAAAAATACTAGTAATTGACTTCAGGAAGTTGGTAAGAGGATTAGATGAGAAAATGAATGTAACAACACTTTGCACATACTCTATGTTCAAAAAATACTCTCTCTAGTGAAGAACAGTCTCTTCATGCCATCCTACTGACTTTTTTTTTCTTTTTTTTTTTTTGAGACGGAGTCTCGCTTTGTCACCAGGCTAGAGTGCAGTGGTGCAATCTTGGCTCACTGCAACCTCCACCTCCTGGGTTCAAGCGATTCTCCTGCCTCAGCCACCCGAGTAGCTGGGACTACAAGTGTGCACCACCACGCCCGGCTAATTTTTGTACTTTTAGTAGAGATGGGGTTTCGCCATGTTGGCGAGGATGGTCTGGATCTCTTGACCTTGTGTTCCGCCCGCCATGGCCTCCCAAAGTGCTGGGATTACAGGCATGAGCCACTGTGCCAGGCCCCTACTGACTTTTAAGACATACTAAGTGCCAACGCTGTTGAAGGCCTGTGCCAAGTCCTGTGCTGAGTTTTACATGTCTGCCTTCAGCTAACCCTCGTCCTAGAAGATGCTGATATTATGCCCATTGTACAAACAACCTTTGTTACTTCTCTGCAACTAGTGAAACAATGCAAGAGTTTAGTAAGAAAAATAATCCTCCCCATCCCCTCTTTTTTCTCACCTTACTTCCCCAAGATGAGTCTGTTAGCAAACTCATTAACATGTGCAGGTTTTCAAAACAAATTGGGGAATGGTGCAGCATTTGTTTTTCAAAACAAAAAGATCCTACATTTCTCTTCAATCTGCTTATAATATACTGTAGATATCCTGCAAGTCAGAAGATACAGATATGATGCAAACATTTTAACAGCTTCATGACAAGCCATCAGACGGAGGGTCCAGGTCTCCATGTGGTGTGACTGTGCCACAGCTTAGTCACCCAGAGCTCTTGTGATCTGTGGACGTGGACACAGTTTCCAGGTGTTTTATTGTTCGTGTGTGTGTGTTTCATCACAAAATAGTGCTACAGTGGAGATCATTGTGCCTTCATACTCAGATATTTGTTAATGAATGAACTAGTGGACAAATGCCTGGATGGGTCAATAACTGTGTCTCTTCACTGCCTCTTCCTGGACCATGTCCAGTACAGTATGTCATTTGCTCACCTTGTGTCCTCCCCTCTAGTAGATGGATATGGCCATTTTCCGAGTCACAGGAGCAACCTTCTTTCTTGGTCCCTGGTCACCCTTTAAGGCTCTGAAGTTTTCCTGAGGCCTCAAGGCTGGCTCATAGGATTTTGCCTTGGCCCTAGCCTCAGGCAAGGCTGCAGGGATACCCAGGCCTGGCAGGGGACTCCTTCCTGGGTCAGGGGTAGGAGACAGGATGTGACCATCCGAGAGGCCTTGCCTCATATCTCCACAGATTCAGAGGAAAATGACTCCGATGTATGCTTGGATTGGGAGCCCTGGAGCAAAGGCCCAGCCAAGTTTTGCTGGAAGGGGACACTCCACGGCCAAGAGAAGGCGAGGCCCTGCTAGTGAGCCTGCTGTGCCAGGTGAGGCCCTTCCAGGGACCAGGGGGAGCGTCAAGGCCCACCCAAAGCCTTGGGCAGCTGCTATGTGGGCAAGAGGCTGCCTCCACCATATTAGAGGTATGCTCCCTGGCCATGCTGGACAACGGGCCCTCTCCAGCATGTGAGAGCCTTCTGCTTCATCGTGGGGGAGACTTGGTGTTGCCCTGTTGGAGGACCAGCCCCCTGTGCCACAAGGAGCATTTACAAAGCTCCCCTACCCTTTACCCTAGGGCCTCACCCCCACCACTCTCCTGACGGTCTTTGGCCAGCTGTTCCCTCAGACATCTGTGTGGGGCACTCCCTCACCTCTGAGGGCTTGCTCTAATGTCAACTTTTTCAGCAGGGCCCCACTGGCCACCCTATTCGATATTGAAGCCCCCACCCCATCCTCTGCATCGTGCTGCTTACCCTGCTCTGCTTTCCTTTCACTGTAGTACTTACCGCCTTCTAACACGTTTAATCGTGGCTGCATCCAAAGCCCCAAAACACTGCCAGACACACACTGGAGGCTCAATACATATTTGTGGAAGGATGACATGATATTATTATTATTATTATTACAATGGCTGGTATCCTTGGGGGCTCAATAGGTACCAAGGCCTGTCTTAAGCGTTCCCCTTCCACAAGCTTACTTATGAAATCCTATGATGAGGATATGATTCTCACCTCCATTTACAAGTGAGAACATTTACAAATGAGGCACACACACATACTCTCATGTGAGATGTCAGGGCAATCAGATGCTGTACCCAAGAGCCCTTGCACCCATTGAATTCCTAGGAGACCTCAGCCATTCCGGTGGGGTTAGATGCCATCTCTATACCAATGGCCCCAAAATGTGTGTGTCTCATCTAATCTCCTCCCAAGCTTTATTATCTGTCTGCTTGACACCCTCTCATGCCTAGAATAGGAATCTTGATTCCCATTGCCACCTAGCCAAGCAAAACAGCACCCTGATCTTCTGCTAGCTTTTCTTCATCTCCATGAATAGCACCACTGTCGATTGATTGTTGCCCGAGTCACGAACCCGGGAGCCAGCCTTCTCGCCTCTCTCTCCCAACTCTAATCTCCATCTCTCATGTGCCCGCCTTTCTCTGTCTCCTTGACCACCGTAGCCTGCCCTACTCTGAAGCTGGTTCATGCAGCATGTTCACTAGCCCCTGACCCTGCCTGAGTGGAGGGAGGAGGTGGTGAAAAGGAGGGCCCCTCACTTAACCTCAGTTGTAATGATTTTTAGCCTTTCGGGTCCTACCTTGACCACTGAGGGTCCTTTTCCCAGGAAAACTCACTCCTCCTATGCATGCCCTCCGAGATTCGTGTACGGGGCCAGCTCCACAGATGTGTAACCAGCAGTCCCACAAGGTCCCAGGCTCAGAAGGGTCCAAGGCTTGGTTTCATGCTCGGCTATTGCTGTCTTGCAATTCTTAGTTTTTGAACAAGGGGTCCCACGTGTTAATTTGCTATTGGGCCCTGCGAATTATGTAGCTTGACCTGTTTTTATATCATCTGTGGCATAAGAAAAGATTTTCAGACCCTGCACAAGAACCCTATCCCATTTATGCACAGCCCTTCCCACCCCCATCACTTACATGCCTCTTTCTTCCTTTTTTCCCTTTTTTATTTTTTTTTGAAACGGAGTCTTTCTCTGTTGCCCAGGCAGGAGTGCAGTAGCACAATCTCAGTTCACTGCAACGTCTTCCTCGCCAGTTCAAGCAATTCTCCTGTCTCATCCTCCCGAGTAGCTGGGATTACAGGCACATGCCATCACGCCCGGCTAATTTTTCTATTTTTAGTAGAGACAAGGTTTCACCATATTGGTCAGGCTGGTCTCGAACTCCTGACCTTAGATGATCCACCCGCCTCGGCTTCCCAAAGTGCTGGGATTACAGGTGTAATCCGTCTCAAAAAAAAAACAGGCCACCTCGTCTGGCCTTACCCGCCTCTTTCTTACTTTTTCATCCCAATGGCATCCCTAGCCTCAACCTTCCTTTTGTTTCTAGTGTGGTTTTCCTGGAGTCAGCAGGGCAGTGGCAATGGCAGAAGTGGATGGGACAGACTTGCCAGGGAGGCAAGAGGACTTTGGCAACTGCGGTGCCTCCCTGGAACTCCCAACTCATCTCCTCTTCAGACCAACATGTGAAAGCCTCCAGAGGACCCAGCCCTTCTCCAGCATCACAGATGACCTCCAGCCCTGCAGGGAGCCGCTCAAGTCTGAGAGGGCATGGGAGCAGTGAGCAGGCCCATGGGGAGAAATTGGCCAATTTAATTCAGAGGGATCTTAAAGCAGGGCTGGGCCGGAGGGTGTGGGTCCATATTAAAGAAGCGAGGGTCTTCCCATGCCCGGGGGACCCCTGACAAACCTACCAGGCCTGACCAAGTCATTCATTCAACCAGCGTAGGTCCGAGACTCAGCCCTGGCCCTGATTCATGCCATCTAGGACCTTCTTGGGAAAGCCCAACCCTCTTCCATCTGTTCAACGGGGATGGGGGGCTTGCTCTGAGCTTCCATTCTCTGATTTCAAATTCACTCCTTGATTGGACTTCAGGCTGATCTTAATAACAAATATTTGATAAATAGCTGCAGAGTGTCTACCAAGTGCCTAGTTTGGTAGGAGTAGGAATAGCTATAGGAGTAGCTCAACATTTAGTGAGTGCTTACTACACATGTCAGGCACTTTTCTATGTGCTTTATACATACGATTGCTGGCCGGGCACAGTGGCTCACACCTGTAATCCCAGCACTTTGGGAGGCCAAGGCGGGTGGATCACTTGAGGTCAGGAATTTGAGACCAGCCTGGCCAACATGACAAAAATCCCATCTCTACTAAAAATACAAAAATTAGCCAGGTGTGATGGCTCGTGTAGTCCCAGCTACTCGGGAGACTGAGGCACAAGAATCGCTTGAACCAGGGAGGCGAAGGTTGCAGTGAGCTGAGATCGTGCCACTGCACTCCAGCCTGGACAACAGAGTGAGACTCGGTCTCAAAGAAACAAAAACAAAAACAAAAACAAATACATATGATTGTTTTTAGCCCTTGTAAGAATTCTGTGCCGGGCGCGGTGGCTCACGCTTGTAATCCCAGCGCTCTGGGAGGCCGAGGCGGGCGGATCACGAGGTCAGGAGATCGAGACCACGGTGAAACCCCATCTCTACTAAAAATACAAAAAATTAGCTGGGCGTGGTGGCGGGCGCCTGTAGTCCCAGCTACTCGGAGAGGCTGAGGCAGGAGAATGGCGTGAACCCGGGAGGCGGAGCTTGCAGTGAGCCGAGATCGTGCCACTGCACTCCAGCCTGGGTGACAGAGCGAGACTCTGTCTCAAAAAAAAAAAAAAAAAAAAAAAGAATTCTGCAAGGTAGGTTGGTTACCTCTGTTTTACACATGGGGAAACAGGCACAGAGCAGTTAGTAAGTTGCTCAGAGTTACACTGGGAGAGTTGGCATTTGAACCCAGGTTCCATGACTCCAGACCCAGGTCCCACTCCACCGTGCCAGTTCTTCCCCAGGTGGGGTGCTGGGGGAGGTATGGTGGGAGGCCTAAGGTTCCAGAGGCTGCAGGATGATGGGGGTGGGGGGATAAAGGGACAGGCCCTCCAAGGTACCAACTGGGCATCATCTTTATCCCTTCTTTCTCCCTCACTCCACACCCCACCAGCCACCACGACTTCTAAATGTCCAAAGGAGAGATAATTGAGCCTGAAATCTTAGCTTGTCTCCTGGCCTTTGGTCTCCTGGCCTTGGTCTCTGCTCTTTCTGCCCTGTTGGAGTGATCCACCCAAAGCACAAATTGGGACATGTCCCTTCCCGGCTTCACGTCTTCCATGCTTTCCCTTGTTTGCGGGCTAAAGTCTGAGCTCCTCGTCAGGTGCAGAAAGCCACCCTTTGGGATTTGAGCCCCACTGAATTTGCTGCATGAGGTTTCTATTCTCACCCACAGGCTACAGTGAACACTCTTGAACCTAAATCCTTGCCCACAAGTGTGCTTCTATCCAGAGAACACATTCTGAAAGGAGAAATTGTTGAATATAAGACATGCATTTACATTTTGCAGACACTGCTAAGTTGCCCGACCAAAAAGTAGCCCCAAGAGTATATTAGAAGTACCTGGTTCCCCAGCCCTTTGCCCCACTGTGCAATCCCAACATGCTCTCTTACATACAGACACACACATGCACTATCACACACTCACACACACCCTCATACACACACACTGTCACACAGACACGCACTCATACACTCACATATACACACTATCACACAGTCACAGACACACTCATACACACACACTCACCCTTATACAGACACGCATACACACTCACATACACACACCACCTCATGCACACAGACACACTATCACAGACACACACATGCACTCACACATTTAAATATTTTGTTTTCAATCAGGCTGTGGCTTTTAAATGAGAATGAGGAAGAAACCTGGGCTAGATGGCACACATCCATAGACACGCGCACTCTCACACACACACACACACACACACACACAAAACCCTCCCTTCTCCACACGAGCCTTGCTCCAGCTGATGAGTTTTTGTCACCATGGGGTTTTCCTGGGAGCTGCAGGGGTGGCGTTGAATGAACCCTGTTGGCAACTCCTCCCTGTGGCCAAAGCTCTGCCTTGCACTGTCTGCATTGTCACCAGGTGCCCCGTTGTGTGGAGTCTCCGTGCACTGCTTACTCAGCTCTGCCCTGCTGTGCTGTGAGGGGCTGCTGGGCTATTGTTCAGCCTCCCTTCTGGCCTAGAAAAGCCAGCAGAGCCCCCCAACCCTCTTGCCCCACCTGCTGAGGAGCCATCCCCGAGGAGAGTGAGTGCAGTGGGCCCTGCACTGGGGTCTGGGGAGAGCGTCTGCCATGCCCGTGGAACCTTTGAGGCAGAAGGCAGGTGAGGCCGCTCCTCAGGGCCCTGAGCAGGTGACAGCACTGGAGAACAATTGTGGGGAGTGTGAGGAGACGCCTTTCCTGCTTTGGGTGAGGGCTGAGACCCCGGGCCTCTGCGGATGTGGACGAGGTCCCCATTCTGGCACACACGCACACACGCACACACGCACACATGCACACACGCACACACGCACACACGCACACACGCACGCACACACGCACACTCATACAGAGCAGATGGGTGTGTGACTGGTAAACACATCCCGTGACACTCTAGTCACAGGCTCCCGAGAGACATCATCCCCACGTAGCAGCCACGGCTCACTGAGTGCCCACGCATTATCCCACTGGATCCTCACAACAGCCGTCTCAGTCGGATCATGGTTCCATTTTCAGACGAGAAAACCGAGATTCAGAGAGGTTAAGCAACTTGCCCAAAGTCACACAGCCATGAAGTGGCCCATTTTTCTGACTCTTAACTGGGATGTGTGTCTCCAGATCCACAGGGCTGCCGCTGGCTCTTCCTAGAGCTGAATGATGGGGCTTAAGGCTGTGCGGTTGATGTTTGTAGGAAACTCAGGTGCACTCGGGACAGCAAACCTGTCTCCCCAGGCTGAGGGGCGCAGGGAGGACAGTCACCAGCATGATGTGGGAGCATCGCAGGGCATCAGCAAAGCAGGGTGCATCTGACTGTCGGTGCATCTCATTGAATGCCACACCCATGTCACAGCATATCTTCTAGGCACAGGCTTATTTTCTACCCCTAACCCTGGGGCCACAGGCCTGGACTCCCGAGTGCAAGCCCCTCACCTGCCCATCACCATCCCATTCAGCCTCAGTGTCATCGTCTGCAAAACAGGGCCAATCCCCTCTGCATTTGTTTCCAGGAGCTCCCGTGACAAAGTGTCACAAGCTGGGTGGTTTAGAACAACAGAAGCGTGTGGGCTCAAACCTCTGGGGGCTAGAAGTCCACAGTCATGGTACGGGCATTGCCAGGCTCCCTCCAAACCCTGCAGAGGAAGGAGCCTTCCTTGCCTTTGACAGCTTCTGGTGGCTCCAATGTGCCTCAGCTTGTGGCAGCATCACCCAGCCCATGGCCTCTGCCCTCCCATAGTGTCCCCACTGTGTGTCTTCCTATCGTCTTCTTGATATGCACGCCTGTGTCGGGGACCGATTTTCCCCTTTCAGAGGGACACCAGTCTTATTGGGTTAGGGCCCACCCTACCAACCACATTTTAACTTGATTATCTCTGTCAAAACCCTATTTCCAAATAAAGTCACTTTCATGTGCGTCCGTGTGAAGAGACCACCAAACAGGCTTTGTGTGAGCAACAAGGCTGTTTATTTCACCTGGGTGCAGGCGGGCTGAGTCCAAAAAGAGAGTCCGCGAAGGGAGATAGGGGTGGGGCCGTTTTATAAGATTTGGGTAGGTAAAGGAAAATTAGAGTCAAAAGGGGGTTGTTCTCTGGCGGGCAGGAGTGGGGGTCACAAGGTGCTCAGTAGGGGAGCTTTTGAGCCAGGATGAGCCAGGAGAAGGAATTTCACAAGATAATATCATCAGTTAAGGCAGGAACAGGCCATTTTCACTTCTTTTGTGGTGGAATGTCATCAGTTAAGGCAGGAACCGGCCATCTGGATGTGTACGTGCAGGTCACAGGGGATATGATGGCTTAGCTTGGGCTCAGAGGCCCGACATTCCTATCTTCTTATATTAATAAGAAAAATAAAACGAAATAGTGGTATAGTGTTGGGACGATGAAAATTTTTTGGGGGTGATATGGAGAGATAATGGGTGATGTTTCTCAGGGCTGCTTCGAGTGGGATTAGGGGCGGCGTGGGAACCTAGAGTGGGAGAGATTAAGCTGAAGGAAGATTTTGTGGTAAGGGGTGATATTGTGGGGTTGTTAGAAGAAACATTTGTCATTTAGAATTATTGGTGATGGCCTGGATACAGTTTTGTATGAATTGAAAAACTAAATGGAATAAGAGAAGGAGAAAAACAGGTATTAAAGGACTAAGAATTGGGAGGACCCAGGACATCTAATTAGAGAGAGCCTAAGGAGGTTCAGCATAGCCTTGCCAGCAAAGATTATTTATTTACTTCAAGAGCTAAGAGTGGCAGTTTGGGGTTAGCACCAGGAGATACCAGCTGTGATGGCTTGGAGAAACAGTGTAAACCAGCAGTGTAAACAAGAGCAGGGCATGTATGAGTAGTTGAGAACAGTGAATAGGAGTATGACTAGACAGAAGATAGTAGGGATGACAAGTTTTTTGGGGCACAGTCCAAGTTGTTCTGGTGTCTGGAATGAGACTGGGGCCTAATAAAAAGAGCATCCATACAGGAGCTCAAATGGGCTGTACCCTGTAGCATTCTGAGAACAGGCCTGAATTCTGAGAAGGGAAAGTGGTAAAAGTATTGTCCATTCCTTTTTAAGCTGGTGGCTGAGCTTGGTGAGGTGTGTTTTTAAAAGACTATTAGTCCGTTCTACTTTTCCTGAAGACTGAGGACCATAAGGGATATAAAGGTTTCACTGAATACTAAGAGCCTGAAAAAATGCTTGGCTGAGTTGACTAATAAAGGCCGGTCTGCTATCGGACTGTATAGAGGTGGGAAGGCCAAACGGAGGAATTATGTCTGACAGAAGGGAAGAAATGACCTCGGTGACCTTCTCAGACCCTGTGGGAAAGGCCTCTACCCATCCAGTGAAAGTGTCTACCTAGACTAAGAGGTATTTTAGTTATCTGACTCGGGGCATGTTGAGTAAAGCCAATTTGCCAGTCCTGGGCGGGGGCAAATCCTTGAGCTTGATGTGTACGGAAGGGAGGGGGCCTGAATAATCCCTGAGGAGTAGTAGAACAGCAGATGGAACACTGAGAAGTTATTTCCTTGAGGATAGATTTCCATGATGGAAAGGAAATGAGAGGTTCTAAGAGGTGGGCTAGTGGCTTGTACTATAGCATAGCCTGCCTTTGCTGGTGTGTGGCGATTAGGCCTGGTGGAACAGCCATCAATAAACCAAGTGTGATCAGGGTGAGAAACAGGGAAGAAGGAAATGTGGGGAAATGGGATGAACGTCAGGTGGATCAGCGAGATGCAGTCATGAGGGTCAGGTGTGGTATCAAGAATAATGCGGGAGGCCAGATTGAAGTCCGGGCCAGGAACAATGGTAATTGCGGGATACTCAACAAAGAGTGAGTACAGCTGAAGGAGCCGGGGAGCAGAAAGTATATGCATCAGGTGTGAGGAAGAAAACAGATTTTGGAAATTATGAGAGCTGTAGAGAGTGAGTTGAGCATAGTTTGTGATTTTAAGGGCCTCTAAAAGTATTAGGGCGGCAGCAGCCGCTGCACGGAGACATTATGGCCAGCCTAAAACAGTAAGGTCAAGTTGTTTGGACAAAAAGGCTACAGGGCGCGATCCCGGTCCTTGTATAAGAATTCTGACTGCACAGCCTCGCACTTCAGTTGTGTGTAATGAAAAGAGTTAGGATGAGTCAGGGAGAGCTCGGGTGGGGGCAGTCTCTAAAGCTGTCTTCAAAGAACGGAAGGAGGAGTGGGGAAAGGATTTAGGATCTATGGGGTCAGCTAGGTTTCCTTTTGTGAATTTATATAATGGTTTTGTTAGGATGGCAAAACCAGGTATCCAAAGAAAGTATCTAACCATGCCCATGAAGGAAAGGAGTTGTTTTTTTGTAGAAGGGGTTGGGGTTTGAGAGATCAGTCGGACACGATCGGCAGGGAGAGCACGTGTGTTTTTATGAAGAATTATGCCGAGGTAGGTAACGGATGGAGAAGAAATTTGAGCTTTGGAGGGAGATACTTGATATCCTTTGGAGATTAAATGCTGAAGGAACAGAAGTGTGTCTTGTTGAGAAGATTCAAAGGAGAGGCTACAAAGAAGAAGCTCATCAATATATTGAATAAGGTAAGAAGCAGAGGGGTGGAAAGAAAGTAAATCATGAGAAAGAGCTTGGCTGAAGTAATGAGGGCTGTCGCTGAAGCCTTGCGGTAGCACAGCCCAGGTAAGCTGCTGGGACTGATGGGTGTCAGGGTCAGTCCAGGTAAAAGCAAAGAGAGGCTGGGACGAGGGGTGCAGGGGAATAGTGAAAAAAGCATCTTTAAGATCAAGAACGGAATAGTGAGTTGTGGAGGAAGGTATTGAGAACAAAAGAGTGTACGGGTTGGGCACCACAGGGTAGATAGGCAAAACAATTTGGTTGATAAAGCGCAGATCCTGAACTAATCTGTAAGACTTGTCTGGTTTTTGGACGGGTAAAATGGGGGAATTGTAAGGAGAGTTTATAGGTTTTAGAAGCCCATGCTGTAGCAGGTGAGTGATAACAGGCTTTAATCCTTTTAAAGCGTGCTGTGGGATGGGATTTTGGCCTTAAGCGGGGTAAGGGTGATTAGGTTTTAATGGGATAGTAATGGGTGTGTGATCAGTTGCCAGGGAAGGAGATGTCCTATACTTGTGGGTTAAGGTGGGGGAATACGAGAGGAAGACACAAAGGAGGCTTTGGGTTGGAGAGAAGGGCGGCGATGAGATGTGGCTGTAGTCCAGGAATAGTCAGGGAAGCAGATAATTTGGTTAAAATATCTCAGCCTAATAAGGGAACTGAGCAGGTGGGGATAACTAAAAAAGAATGCATAAAAGAGTTGTCTAAGTTGGCACCAGAGTGGGGGAGTTTTCAGGGGTTTTGAAGCTTGGCCATCAATACCCACAACAGTTATCGGGGCAAGGGAAACAGGCCCTTGAAAAGAAGGCAACGTGGAGTGGGTAGCCCCCATATTGATTAAACAGGGGATGGACTTACACTCCACTGTGAGAGTTACCCGAAGCTCAGCGTCCATGATGGTCCAGGGGGCTTCCGAGGCGATCGGGCAGCGTCAATCTTCAGTCGCTAAGCCGAGCAGATCTGGGAAGGAGTCAGTCAGAGAGCCTTGGGCTAAAGCTTTAGGGGCTCTAGAAGTGGCTGCGGGGCGAGCTGGGCAGTCTGCCTTCCAGTGGATCTTTGCACAGATGGGACATGGCTTGGGAGGAATCCTGGGCTGTGGGCATTCCTTGTCCCCGTGGCCAGATTTCTGGCACTTGAAGCAAGGTCCTGATGGAGGAAGTCTTGTAGGAATGCTTGTCTGCTGTGGCTTAGGCGTGTGTGACTTAGGCATTTTGAAGTTCTTGTATGCTGGAGGTGTGGCTGGGTTTTGTCTCACAGCAGAGGCAAGTAATTTTAACTCAGAAATGTGTTGCCGCCTGGCTGCTTCCTCTCTGTTATTGTACACCTTGAAGGCGAGGTTGATTAATTCCTGTTGTGGGGTTTGAGGGCCAGATTCTAATTTTTGAAGTTTTTTCCTAATGTCAGGAGTGGATTCGGTGATAAAATGCATATTAAGAATAAGGCGGCCTTCTGGCCTTTCTGGGTCTAGGGCGGTATATCGTCTAAGGGTTGCTGCTAAGTGGGCCATGAACTGGGCTGGGTTTTTGTCTTTACCTAGGATAGTTTCTTTAAGCTTGTCATAATTAACAGCTTCGTAAGCTGCCTTTTTAAGCCTTTCAACTAGGCAGGAAATCATGTAATCTCGCCTAGCTATACCTGGGGAATTTGCCTGATAGTTCCATTGGGGGTCCTCTCGGGAAACTGCTCTAATGCTTCCTGGAGGTCTGGCTTGTGAAGCCAGCAGTTATCAGCGTGAGATTGGGCTAGAGAAAAAACTCTTTCCCGTTCATCTGGGGACAGAGAGTAGAAATCAGGATGACATCTAAGTCACTCCAGGTTAAATTGTAGGACAGAGTTAGATATTGCAATTCCTGTATATATTTAGTGGGGTCTGATGAGAAAGAGCCTAAATGTTGACTGATCTGAGAGAGGTCTGATAGAGAAAAAGGCACATGTACCCTGACTATGCCTTCAGCTCCAGCCACCTCTCTAAGAGGAAATTGTTGGGCAGGTGGGGAAGAGCTAGTTGCGGAACCAAACTGTAAGCCAGACCGGGTGTGAGGAGGGGAGGTGGTAGAAGGATTATAGGGTGGAGGAGCAGAGGCTGAGGAAGAATTGGGACTTAGCTCGGCCTGGCGACGAGCAGCCTGGGGAGGAGGGGAAAAGTCAAATGAGTCTGTAGAAAGGGAAGACTGGAAAGACTCAGGGATGCTTGGGGTTGGGACTGAGGGGACAGGCAGGAGGGAAAGAAGGAGGATTTGGGAGGAATCGCATTGGGAACGGAGACTAGGGAGGGAACAAAGTGTGAAAAATGCCTGGATGTAAGGCACCTCAGACCATTTGCCTATTTTTTGACAAAAATTATTTAGGTCTTGTAGGATGGAGAAATCAAAAGTGCAATTTTCTGGCCATTTAGAGCCATTGTCAAGTTTGTATTGGGGCCAAGCGGTGTTGCAGAAGAAGATAAAGTGTTTAGGTTTTAGGTCAGGTGTGAGTTGAAGAGGTTTTAGGTTTTTAAGAACACAGGCTAAGGGAGAAGAAGGAGGAATGGAGGGTGGAAGTTTGCCTATAGTGAAGGAGGCAAGCCTAGAGAAAAGAGAGTAGAGACATGGAGGGAAGGGATTCAGGGGTTCTTACCTTCCGGAAAAGCGGGAAAGGGGTCAGGGCACAGAAATAAGGGGTTGGGGTTCAGAGATAAGAGGTTGGGGTGCAGAAATAAGGGGTTGGGGTGTATAGATAAGAGGTCAGGGTGCAGAAATAAGGGATCGGGGTGTGGAAATAAGGGACCGGGGCACAGAGATCAGAGGTTGGGGCAAGGAAATAAGGGATCGGGGTGCAGAGATAAGAGGTCAGGGTGCAGAAATAAGGGATCAGGGGGTTCTTGCCCCCCAGAAAAGCAGAGAAGGGGTACAGACACGGAGATAAGGAGTTGGGGGGTTCTTGTCCCCCAGAAAAGCAGTACTTGCCACTAAGGGTGAAGGAACAAGGCAGGCATCCCTGCATGGTCAGACACCTCTGAAACGTGGGTGAATAATCAGAGAGGCATCCCTGCAATGATTAAACACCAAGGGAAGGCTGCCTTCCCGAGTCCGTGACCGGCGCCGGGGTTTTGGGTCCATGCATAAAACGTGTCTCCTTTGTCTCTACCAGAAAATGAAAGGAATTGAAATTAAGAGAAGGGAGAGATTGAAGTGTGGTGCCAAGATTGAATGGAAAAAGAGGTTGAGGGATAGTGAGGGAGGTTGGAGAAGAGAGTAAAAAGAGGCCGCTTACCAGATTTAAAATTGGTGAGATGTTCCTTGGGCTGGTGGGTCTGAGGACCCGAGGTCGTAGGTGGATCTTTTTCACAGAGCAAAGAGCAGGAGGACAGGGGATTGATCTCCCAAGGGAGGTCCCCCAATCCGAGTCACAGCACCAAATTTCATGTGCGTCCGTGTGAAGAGACCACCAAACAGGCTTTGTGTGAGCAACAAGGCTGTTTATTTCACCTGAGTGCAGGTAGGCTGAGTCCAAAAAGAGTCAGCAAAGGGAGATAGGGGTGGGGCTGTTTTATAGGATTTGGGTAGGTAAAGGAAAATTACAGTCAAAGGGGGGTTGTTCTCTGGTGGGCAGGAGTGGGGGTCACAATGTGCTCAGTAGGGGAGCTTTTGAGCCAGGATGAGCCAGGAGAAGGAATTTCACAAGATAATATCATCAGTTAAGGCAGGAACAGGCCATTTTCACTTCTTTTGTGGTGGAATGTCATCAGTTAAGGCAGGAACCGGCCATCTGGATGTGTATGTGCAGGTCACAGGGGATATGATGGCTTAGCTTGGGCTCAGAGGCCTGACAGTCACATTCAGAGGTACTGGGGCTTAGGCATTCACATGTTTTTCATATGTTTTTAGTAGGACACTTGAACCCATAACACTCTCTTGAGAGGTTATCATGAGGATTGAATGTGGTAATGCACGTAAAGCTGTGAGCACAGTGCTTGGCTGGCACTTCATTCCATAAATTACTTTTGAAAGAAAAAAGTTGGCTGGGCATGGTAGCTCATGCCTGTAATCCCAGTACTTTAGGAAGTGGAGGTGGAAGCATCACTTGAGGCCAGGAGTTTGAGACCAGCCTGGGCAACATAGTGAGACCCCTGTCTCTACAAAACAATAAATAAAAATGGCTGCGTGTGGTGGCGCATGCCTGTAAATCCTAGCTGCATCCAGAAGCTGAGGCTAGAGGATCGCTTGAGCCTAGGAGGTCAAGGCTGCAGTGAGCTATGATCACACCACTGCACACCAGCCTGGGTGACAGAGTGAGAGCCAGTCTCAGAAAAGAAAAGAAAAAAAGGAAGAAGTTGAGCACCTGGAAATTAGATGCTCTGTGTACATTGTGTGCCAGGCCCCATTTAAGTGCTTGATGTGTATTATCCCGCCAAATCCTTACAACCACCCCTCAAGCCAGGCAAGGTTTTCATTTAAATGATATGGAAACTGTGACTCAGAGAGGTTAAGGCATTTGCCTGAAGTCACACAGCCTAAATGGCAGAGCTGAGGATCAGCCTGAAGCCTATGAGGCTCCACCTCATCACACTACATAGGACTGTGCTGTAGTGTGGAGTGGGGGCTGCTTGCAGGGGCAGAAAGGCGGGGAGGAAATGCTGAGCACACAGCACACAGGCCCTGGGGGGCTTTCTGGGTCTGAGGGACCTGGAATGAGTCTCTGCAATAGTGAGAGACCTAGCTGATGGCAGGCTGCCTGGGGAGGTGCTGGTGAGCTGCCAGGGTGCAGGGCCAACAGGTCTGAGCCACTCCACTGTGACCTAACCGGCCTGGCCCGATACTCCAGGTGGGGGCTGGGACAGGGCTCAGCCGGGGGTGAGGAATGTTGCCCTGAGTGCAGGTACACTCACTTCTCCAGGCTTCATTCTGAGTATACACAGCTCTCCAGGAAGCGAAGAGGGCACTTCCTTACAGAGGCTTGAAAGTGCGGTCATCCAAGATTCAGGCCACTCTTTCTTCCTTCCTGCTTTCTTCTGAAAGGTTCTTTGCACCTAAGGAAGGTAACAATGAACTAGGTTTACAGTTCCGGACTAGAAGTTCATTTACTCAGGTACTAACTTGTTTACTCACTCAAGCATTTATTCATTCATTCACTCACTTACTCTTCCACCCATTCACCTAACGGCTCATTGATTCATTCATTCATTCACTCATGCTCTCACATATTCATGCCCACAGCCACTCACTCTTCCACCTACCCATCCACCCACACATCCATCCATCCAACCATCCATCCATCCATCCATCCATCCATCCATCCACCCATCAAACCAACCATCATCCTCTTATTCAATTGCCTTCCCATTCATCCCTTCTCTCATCCCCCATTTTCCCAACCAATCTTTCATTCTTTCTTCCATCTATCTATCCATCCATCCACCCAACCTTTATTAAGCACCTACCATGTTTCCCACTCAAAACTCCCTATGGCTCCCAAAGTAGTTCTGCACCCACTTCGGCTGATAATTCACTTACATATTGGACCCCAGCTCCTTGGCCTCACAGTGGCGTGGTTCCCTTGTCTCCTCCTCAGGAGGAGGCTCAGGAGAAGTGGATAGGTGGTCTTCTGCACAGCCCTAGTCCACAGGTTCCAGCCAGTGACAGCCGCCTGAGACTTGGGGTTTTTCAGGACCCTTTGTGCTTTGAGGCCTTTCTCATCTTTAATGCCAGAACCATGCATGCTCCTGGGCTCTGTGGCTCCAGCGGGGCCCTGTTTTCAGTTTCTTGGGACCCATTTCTTTTTTTTTTTTTTCCTTGAGACGGAGTCTCGCTCTGTCGCCCAGGCTCGAGTGCAGTGGCGCAATCTCGGCTCACTGCAAGCTCTGCCTCCCGGGTTCACGCCATTCTCCTGCCTCAGCCTCTCCGAGTAGCTGGGACTACAGGCGCCTGCCACCACGCCCGGCTAATTTTTTTGTATTTTTTGGTAGAGACGAGGTTTCACCATGGTCTCGATCTCCTGACCTCGTGATCCGCCCGCCTCGGCCTCCCAAAGTGCTGGGATTACAAGCGTGAGCCACCGCGCCCGGCCCTTGGGACCCATTTCTTGCCTCCCTCAGGCCAGAGCAGAGCTTCAGACTGTGGGGACCCATAGACTTGGGGGCCCTCCTTGAGGAGGACTCTGGGGCCTCTCTTCTTGGAGTACAGGCGAATATGCTTTCTGGAAAGATTCACTGACACCTGGAGGCTTAGAGGAGGGCAGGGCGGTCCTGGGCAATCTGGTGAAGTCCATGGCATTCAGTCCTGGCCAGAGGGCAAGAAAAGGGGCTCATGGTCCAAAACGGATGCAGAGAATAAGACACCGCCAGGGAAGCTGGCAGGAGCGCTTCTCATAGGTTCCCCAAATGCCCTACTGCTACACCTTGGCTTGTGTCCTTGTTGGCACCTGGAAACCCCTTCCCACTCCCCACCCTGACACTCAGCCTCTGCTCTCCTCTCAGCTGAGTCCACACGCTCCTGCTCTTTGCTTTCAAACACTCTGGTCGCTTCCCCCAGGGCCCCTACAGAGCTCCATAAAGATTTGCTAAGTGAATGAATGGGTTCTCATTTTACAGATGAGGGGGTTAAATTCCCTGGGTTTTTCCCCTTCCCCAGCCTTTCCCCAGCTAGTTCCTCCTCCTTTACATCCCAGCCAAAAGACCAATCCCGGGAGGCTCTCTGGACGTCCCCTCACTTTGCCACTCCCATTTCCTGCTCCCCTCCTATCCTCCCGCCCCAGTGCCCAGGTCCTGCTCTCTTTACACCCTGACACCTTCCTGCTTGCTTGTTTCCTGTCTCCTGGCAAATGTCACCATCCCCATTTCACAGAGGAGAACCGTGGCTCAGAGAAGCCTCAGAGGGAATAGCCCAGCCAGATAAAAACCCCTGGGTCCTGAGCACTTTCTTCCACCCCTAGTAGCCAGGTGCTTTATTCATGTGGTTTTACTCGGAAATCGGGATGGTTGTAGGTAATAATAGTGGCCATGCAGATCATATTTCATGACAGTTTTTGAAAGGCGCCGTTTCCACTTCGAAGTTCCAGTGCAGGCGGGCAGGACTCAGGATTGTGTGTGTGTGCGCGCGCTAGTGCCTGCCTGTAGGTGGCCCCGGCCAAGCCAGCCCCGCCCCAGGAGGAGGCTGGACATTAGTCCTGCATGAGGGTGTCTGGCAACTGGGTGCGCCACGGGGGCCCTACCTCACTCCTTCCTCTCACATTGCCGATCGAGTCAGCCCCACGGCGGCAGCACCACGACGGACCGGGATCCTCGAGGTGCCAGCCCATGGCTGAGCCTGCTCTCCTCCCCGCGGCCCAGATGGAGAGGCTGGCCCCAGGGCCCCTAGCCTCACCATGTCCTCGGATCCCGCGGGCCCGCATTGCCAGGCGCTGCACCCAGCACTGGGCCGACCTGGGCTGCAGGTACAGGGGTCACGGGAGCGGGAGGGAAGTTGGCCCTACTGTGCGCCAGGGGCATGTGCGGTCTGTCTTCACAACGTCCCTGTGCGCAAGAATCTTCCTCCATCGTACAGATGAGGAAACAGAGGCTTGGAGAGCCCTGTCACCTGGCTGTCAAGTGGTGGAGATGGCTTTTAGCCCTGGTCCATGGGACTCCAAACCCAGACCCTTCCTGGGACACAGCATTGCCCTGGGTTCAGGCTACTGGCCTCCTACAGGGGTGACTGATTTTCAGATTCTTAGAGACCATGAGTGACGCCAGTATGTGCCATTTCCTCTTCCTCTGGATGTAGAGAGTCTTAGGGGGCCCAGGGGCTCAAGATTCAGGAGTCTCTGGGTCAAGATTCTGGGTCAGTGTGGCCGTGTGGTCACCTCAGCTGAGAACTGGTCACCCCTTATTCCTGCTCAGCCTGCCACTGACAGCCAGACTAGAATTTTCAAATAGTCATTTCCCCCACTCTAATTACATCATATTACAATTTGATTATTATAGAAAGTCAAACAGTACAGGAATACATATGTTCATTCTTGAAAACTTACTACTGTTAAAGTTTTGACATATACCTTGGGAGAACTTTTTGACATATACAAACCTAAACTTGTATAGTTTTACAAAAATAGGCTCTTGTGTTACATGTGCTTGTAAGGTTTTCCCCTGCGACCCCTCAGTTAATGTTATGGACATCTTTACATGTCAGTAACATAAAGATCCAACTCATTCACTTTAATGCCCTGCCAAGATCCAACTTTATGGATATCTTTGGTTAATTTGAATCAGTTCCTGGCTAATGGACATTTAGGTTGGTTCCAATTTTTAACGATTCTAAGCAATACAGCAATGAACATCTCTGGGGATTTGCATGGGTAAAATTCACGTCCTAGACTTGCAGTTGCAAGTTTAAAAGGAATGTTAGAATCTTAATAGACCCTGCCCTCCAAAAGTGTTCTAGCTTGGAACACACCTGCAGCAGGAGACCCCCACTGCCCCATTCATTTGCCACCCAAGGACCTGAAGACTAGACGTGGTCTGTACTCAGAAAGCAGATTCAGGGAGTAGGTGATCCTGATCATAGGACAACTGAGTCCTAGAATTCCCTTAAGGGAACAACTTATAGGCTCAGGAAAGGGAGGGGGAGCTTAGTGAGACCATTTCATTCATACAGCATGTTCGCTGAGCTCTTATGTGTGTGGGGCTCTGCCCCATCCCAGGCAAAAATTACTCAGGATAGGATTTTAATGAGAATCAATTTTAAGAAGCCAAAGACAAGTTTATCTATCTATCTATCTATCTATCTATCTATCTATCTATCTATCTATCTATCTATCTATCCTATATCTAATCTATCCATCTATCTATCTATTCTATATCTAATCTATCTATTCATCTATCTATCTATGTTTCCTATTGCTGCTATAACAAATCACATAAGCTTATCTATCATCTCTCTCTCTGTCTCTCTCTCTCATTTATGTTAGTTTTCTATTGCTGCTATAACAAATCACATAAACTTAGTAGCTTAAAACAACACAAATGTGTTATCTAACAGTTCTGAATGCTGGAAATCCCCAAATCAAGGGGTCTGTAGGGGTGCATTCTGTCTGGAGGCTCTAGGAATCTGTTTCCTTGCCTTTTCCAGCTTCTGCCGCTGCCCACATTCCTTGGCTGATGGTCCTCTTCTGTCTTCAAAGGCAGCTCTGTAACACCTTCACATATCTCTCTGACTCTGACCTCCACAGTCATCCCCATGTCTCCTTCTCTGACTCTCCTGCCTCCCTCTTTCATTAATAAGGACCCTTGTGATGACATTGGGCCCACTGGCTAATCCAGGATCATCCCCCCATCTCAAGATCCTTAGCTTAATCACATCTGCAGAGTCCCCTTGCCTGATAACATATATTCACAAATACTGAGGATTAGGATGTGGACATCTTGGGGAGCTGTTATTCAGCTGATCACACCATCTATCCAACTATCCGTCTTCCATCCATCCATCCATCTACCTATCTACCTACCTATTATGGCTGTTCCCCTGACTCCACCACCACCCTGCCTTAATCTCCTGGTTCCTTGTGATCTTTGAGGCAGTTAATATTGAATTCACTATAAGAGCTCCTGACCCACTGAATGTGCTTAATAGCTACTGGTTGAATGAACAGATGAATAATACTTAAGAGAGTTTAAAATTTGAACCATTCATTCTCTTTATTACTGAAAACAAAACAACAAAAGCAACATTTTTACTTCCAGAACAGTGGTTTTTCTTTTTTTGAGATGGAGTCTCACTCTGTTGCCCAGGCTGGAGTACAATGGCACGATCTCGGCTCACTGCAACCTCCCAGGTTCAAGTGATTCTCCTGCCTCAGCCTCTTGAGTAGCTAGGATTACAGGCGTGCGCCACCATGCCTGGCTAATTTTTGTATTTTCGGTAGAGACGGGGTTTCACCATGTTGGTCAGGCTGGTCTCAAACTCCTGAACTCATGATCCACCTGCCTTTGCCTCCCAAAGTGCTGAGATTACAAGTGTGAGCCAACGCGCCTGGCCCAGAATAGTGGTTTTTAAACCAGGGTTCTGCAAACATTTTATTTGTATTTAATTTTTATTATATCTTTCAAGTATTAAACATCTAGTAAAAATACTACCTCCACTCAGGTATCCCAAATGTTTTTTGTCAACTAAAATTATCTTGATTGTATGATCAGTAAATGCTTTAAATTAAACTTATAAAATCAGCTTATAATAATATCACCGTTACCTCTTTTGTTCATTGAGAAGACATTCCACTGCCAAAGGAAAAAAAAAAGTGAAAACTACTTCTCTGGAACAGGGTTGGTCTGTTTGCTCCAGGCCAATGTTCTTGTGTATTGGCTCACAAGGTCACTAGGTCAGCTCCCCCAATCCTTTGAGTCTGTTCATCTCACCCGTCCCTTGCTTGTGAGTCATTTAGTTATTCAACAAATTCCAGCAGGACGACAACCTTCAGGATGTAAGCCTGGATCTGTTCTGTTTACCCACGGCTCTCCAGCACTGGCACAGGGCTGGCTTGCTGTAGGCGCTCATGAAATATTTGCCTGATGAATGAAATGCTCACTGCCTCTACGTGAAGTCCTGTGATGGACATGAGGCTGTGGGCGTGAATAAGATGCTCTCTCAGCCCTTAAGATGCCCACAGGCTGGTCCAGGAGGAAGACATAACACTGTTCACTACCACATCATACACTAAATGCTGACCGGAAAGGCCTGAGCAGGGATGAATAGAGTCAATGTTGCCATCAAACAGAACGTCCCATAATGTGAAGGGTACACCGAATTCACTGTCTATGTGGACTTCATCTTAAAACCATGCAATATTGGCCTTGGGAGGTGCCTCAAAGACCCAGTTGGAGTGAGGTTACTCTGTTGGGATTCCCCTTGTCCTTGCTCCCCGTAGAAATATATTTTCTGTTAATTCATGATTGGTATAAAAATACAAAAAAAGTAGCAAGTGAAATCCACCTGCCCCTCCCACCTCCAACCCACAAGAACAGCAATTGTGAGAAGTTAAGTGCACATCCTATAGGATTTTGTGCTTCATAAATATTTACATATATGTATATGTAAAATGTATCTATGATGCAATTCATGCACACAATTGTACTTACATACTTGAATTGGTTTATATTATGTATACTATTTTATAAATGACATTTCCATCTTTATAATATCTTTTCCTGGAAAGACATAGAAATCAACATTATTCTTTTCTTTTTCTTTTGGAGACAGAGTCTCGCTCTGTTGACCAGGCTGAGGCTAGAGTGCAGTGGTGGAATCACTGCAGCCTCAACCTCCCAGGCTCAAGTGATCCTGGGACCACAGGCATGCACCACCACACCTAGGTATTTGTTAAATTTTTGTAGAGATGGGGTCTCCCTATGTTGCTCAGGCTGGTCTCAAACTCCTGGACTCAAGCAATCCTCCTGCCTCAGCCTCCCAAGTAGGTGGGACTACAGGCATGTGCCATCACACCTGCCCTTACATTATCCTCTTTAAAGACTGTGTGATGTTTCATTTTATGACTGGACAGTACTTTTGTTAACTAGCCTCCTGTTGATGGAAATTTAGGTTGCTTCTTTTTCTCTTTTGGTTGCTATTATAAACTATACTGCAATGTTCTTGGACATATGTCTTTGTGTACTTATGATACATTTTCAGAATAGGAATCACTGAGTCCAAAGGTGTATACATTTAAAATTCTGAAACATATTCTGGGTGGTTTTCCAGGAAGGTTGTACCCAATTAGACTCACCAAGTGGGTGTGAGCTTGTTTCCTAATATACATGACATTCTTGACCAGACATTATTGTTCATTTCTAGTCTTGGCTAATTGGATTGGGAGAAACCTGTCTCTTGTTTTAATTCACCCTTTTTATTATTATTAGTGAGGCTGAGCATCTTTTCACATGCTCAGTGTCCGACAGAGTTCAAAGGCAGATCAGAGAGGCAGAAAGACCCATTTTCAGTCTAGTGCACCAGCCAGATTTCCTTAATCAATAATGAGTTAAAGGACTTGGCTGATTGCACACAGATAGCTTGTAGAATCAATCACCTTTACAAGGTTCACCTTCACTCATATTTTGCTCATTTGTAGCTCAAGTCTCTGCCACTGGGGTCAATGTCAACTGGTCTCTCCAGACACACCCTCTTGTATGTGAACCCAGCCACTGAATAAATCACCTACACATGGTTTAAATGTGTCAGGGGTAGAAGGACAGCCTGAATCTGAAAGTCCAGCTTCACCACTTATCAGCTGTGGACCTCTGGGGAAGTTACTTAATCTTTCTGAGCCTTGGTTCCTTTTCTGTAAAATGGTTGTGAACAGCAGTACCTGCTTCATAGACTTGTTGTGAGGATAAAATGACATTAATGCATGTGAGGGCTTAGTACAGTGCCCACCATGTAGAAATGGAACAATTTGTGTCAGATATCAGTGGTCAAAGGGCAAGTTCTTGGAGCTGACTCCAAATAGCACAGGCTTGTTTTCACGGGACAAGTGCATTCAGGACTCCTGACTCCTTGGCATGGCGGAAATATTTGCATTTGAGTCCTAAATCCTCCACTCATCATTGGGAAAGTTCCCTCATTTCTCTGGGCCTGATCCTTCATTTTTAGAATCAGTGCCATTCAGACAGTGGCTGCCGTTCACACTCACACATCCTCCTGGTTCGAAACCCAGAACGGCCACCTCAGATCCGCAGCTCCGGGAACCAGGCTGCCGCTGGGGGCTTCTGACCAGCTTTGCAGGAAAAAGTCCTTGCAAACCACTTTCCTCCAGGGCTCTCCAGCAGGAGGGGCCTCCCCAGATCCTGCTTACAAACCAGCGAAGGGCAGGTCCCTTCGGATGGAGCTTCCTATTTTCCCTATTTTCTCACAATGAAGCAGAGGTGAAGGTGTTAATTACACCAAGCGGTTAGGCTGCCGCCCTTCACAACCCTGGGGTCCTCACCCTGCCTGCAATGTGGAGGCCGCTAGTCCACCTCCCCTCCTGTCAGGCATCACTGACTCTACCCAAATTGACCAGCAGATGTTCATCCAAGTGTGAGAATGTCTTTTCTCGACACTTGCCAGCACTGGGTGTTGGCAATCTTTTCTGTGTTTGCCAATCTGATAGAGTCCATCCTTGTTTTAATTTGCATTGCCCTGATTACTTGCGAGGCTCCACATCTTTTCGCATAGGGTATTTGCATTTATCTCCTGTGGCTTGTGGATTTCTATCTGCTGCCGACTTTCCCAGCAGATTTTTTGGGTATTTTTTTTCTTTTTCTTGTTGCTTTCCAGGAACTCTTTATATACATAGACTGAATAGTAACACTTTATCATTGGTTGCAGATATTTCCTCTCAGTTGAGGAAAAAGGTCCTATGACATTTCTTCTAGTGTCTTTTGTCATACAAAAGTTTTAAGTCTTGATGTAATCAACTCAGCTTTCTTCTGTTATGGCTTCTGGATTTTAATTTGCTTGGAGAATTGTTCTCTACTACCATTTGTTTCTTACTGACTTTGTTCTGGTTAGACCCTAATACAGACTTCTATCCACCCAGGGAAAATTCCTTTGTACTTCCCAGCATAAAGACCTGCTCCCCTTCCTGGGAGATTTGCATATCTCATTTCCTCCCTGACATTCACTGACTGTTTCTTTAAAACTGAGTTTCAACACCACCTCCTCCAGGAAGCCTCTTCTCAGCCCACTCCTCCTTTTGTTCTCTAGTTACCGCTCTGTCCCCTCAGGCTGTTTGCCCCATCTTAAGAGGACTGTCGGCTGCTGCTGGCTGCTCGTTGGTCAGAAGGCAGCCTTGTGTTTTCATGATTTTGGAGTACTTACTATGGGCTGAATGTTTTACAGGCCTTACTTTATTTCATCCTCACTGCCTTCTGTATACTATCCCACCATCACCCTGATTTTATAGGCCGCACATCAAGAGGACAGACCTAGGCCCAGACAGTGTGACTTCAGGGCCTTGGTCCTTAGCCACTGTAGTCAATGTTTTCTGTTGGAGTGGTGACAAAGGGCCACAAATTTAGTGGCTGAAACAATACAAATGTATTATCTTAGAGTTCTGGAGGTCAGAAGTCCAAAATGGGTCTTACTGGTCTAAAAATCAAAGTGTTGGCAGGACTGTGATCCTTTCTGGAGGCTCTCAGGGACAATCAATTTTCTAGCTTCAAGAAGCCACCTGCCTGCCTGAAGTTGTGGTCCACCTGCATCTGCAAAGCCAAGAGTGGCCGGCTGAGTCCTTCTCATGCTACCATCTCTCTGGTTTTCACTCTTCTGCCTCCCTCTTCCCCATTTAAGGACCTTAGTGGTTTCATTGGGCCCGCTTAGGCAACCCAGAATAATCTCCCCAAAATCAGCTGATTAGCAACTTTAATTCCATCTGCAACCTCCATCCTACCTTTGCCATGTAACACACACATTTACAGATTCCAGGGAGTAGTGGGTAGTGGGGGGGGTTATTCTGCCTACCCGCAGCCACTCTTCCATATTGCTTTGCCAAACTTCAGTCCCCTGCCTCCACCCCCAGGAGTCATCCTGCCTCCCTCCAACCTGGGGCTTAGATCAGTGCCTTGGAGTCACCTGGAGGGCTTGGGCAAACCCAGATTGCTGCACCCCACCCCCAGAGTTTCTAATTCTGTAGTTCTGGGGTGAGGGCTGAAAATGTGCGTTCCTAACAAGCTCCCAAGTGATGCTGATACTGAAGGTCTGGGGCCTACACTTTGAGAACCACTGGGTGAAATTTATTCATCCTTCAAATGTTTATCAATATCTGCTCTGTTTTGGGAGCTGGGCTCATACAATAATAAATAGAGTATCTCTGGTCTCAAGAGATCCCAGTCTAAAGAAGAAAACAAATAGGCAATGACTATGGAGGGCGGTAAGTGCCAGGACATCAATGAGCCCAACGCCTGTAGGAGGGCTGCAGAGAAGGCTTCCTGGAGGAGGTGATGCCTGAGCTGAGTCCCAAAGTAGGCACTGAGCAGGCCAAGGATGGGAAGGAGAAGGGTGTTCCTGGCAGTAGCTGCCAACTGGGCAAAACTCCAGGGCAAGAGGGAGCCTGGTGCCTCTGAGAGGTATACGTAGCTCACACTGGCTGAAGGAGAGAGCGGGGCAGAGGAGAGATGGGATTGCGGTTTGCTTTCAAGCCCTGAGCCCGGCGGCAACCCCAGGGCCAGGAGACCTGAAGGTGGGATGACAATCTGGCTCTTAAGCCCTTGAGTGTGCAATGGAAGAGTGAGCGATGAGGACCTCCCTGTGAAGATGTGCAGCAAAGACAGGGATAATGAGGCCATGCCTCACCCCTAGGCCAGCCTAAGAGGAGGTGTAACCATGGCAACCAGCCTGATGCTCTTCCTGCTGGTCTTTTCTGAAGGCTTTAAAGACCAGATGTTCTTAATCTGGGGCTCAAGGATGGACCTTCAAAGATCCGAGAACCACTGAAATTATTTGCTAAATGTTATGCATCTCTGTGTGTGTGCAATTCTCCGGAGAGAGGATCCACAACTTACATAAGATTTTAAAAAGCTCTCCCCACTGCACCACCCTCCTACCCCAAACCAGCTAGGAAGATGTTATAGACCAGGAGTTGTAAACTCTGGTGCCTACAAGGGTTAAGTGGGACCCTCAGGGAGTCACGTGGCAGAGTGTAACATCTCAGGCCATGGTGAGGATTGTGGAACCGAGGTGTGAATGGGAAAACCAAGCTCTGTAATATATTTTAAGGAATTTTCTGAGCCAATGTAAGAGACCCTGGCCTGGGGAACACAGTCTCAATAGGTCCTGAGAAGGTGTCACCATGGCAGTCGGATTACAGTTTGGTTTTATGCATTTTAGGGGAGACAAGAGTTATAGGCAAAGACATAATTCAAAGCATAGAAGCTGTATAGTGGTTTGGCCGGAAAAGGCAGCATATCTTGAAGCCCGGGCTTACAGGTTATACGTGGATTCAGATTCTTTAATTTGCAATTGGTTAGAGGAGTGAAGCCTCATCTAAAAATTTGGAGTCAGCAGAAAGGAATGTTTAAGAGAAGGAAGTCTGTTAACCAATATACCGGGTCAGAGTTGCTCGTAGGGGTGTGTAAGTTCACCTTTGTCTGGCACGGCCATAGGTCCTGTTTATAATTTGTTATCTTGTTGTCACAAAAAGTCTGTTTTGTCAGTCTTGTGATGTCTGTTCTTTTTCTTTTTCTTTTTTTTTTTTTTTTTTTGACAGTCTTTCTCTGTCACCCAGTAGCAAAATCTCAGCTCACTGCAACCTCCACCTCTGGGGTTTAAGCGATTCTCCTGCCTCAGCCTTCCAAGTAGCTGGGATTACAGGCACCCACCACCACACCTGGATAATTTTTGTATTTTTAGTAGAGATGGGGTTTCACCATGTTGGCCAGGCTAGTCTCGAACTCCTGGTCTCAAGTGATCAACCCGCCTCAGCCTCCCAAAGTGCTGGGATTACAGGAGTGAGCCACCACGCCTGGCCATTGTGATGTCTATTTTAACATTAATGCTGGTCAGATGCTGTGCCGAAACTACAAAAGGGAGGAGCGTATAATGAGGTGTGTCCAACTTCCCAACCCATCATGGCTGCGAATTCAGTTTTGCAGGTTTCCCTGGGATTCCCTTGGCCAAGAGATTGGGTCTGTTCAATTGGCTGGGGGGCTTAGGATTTTATTTTTGGTTTGTGGAGGACCCTAAGCCTATTTAAAACTTTTTTTTTTTTTTTTTTTTTAGAGACAGTGTCTCACTCTTTTACCCAAGCTGGAGTGCAGTAACACAATCATAGCTCACTGCAACTTCAAACTCCTGGGCTCAAGCAATCCTCCTGCCCATGCCTCCTGAATGGCCGGGACTTCAGTTATGCACCACCACACTCGGCTAATTTTTTTTTTTTTTTTCCAGATGGAGTCTTGCTCTGTTGCCCAGGCTGGAGTGCAATGGCGCCATCCTGGCTCACTGCAAGCTCCCGGGTTCACGCCATTCTCCTGCCTCAGCCTCCCGAGTAGCTGGGACTACAGGCACCCGCCACTATGCCCAGCTAATTTTTTTTGTATTTTTAGTAGAGACAGTGTTTCACCGTGTTAGCCAGGATGGTCTCGATCTCCTGACCTCGTGATCGTCCCACCTCAGCCTCCCAAAGTGCTGGGATTACAGGCGTGAGCCACCGTGCCTGGGCACACCCGGCTAATTTTTGTAATTTTTTTTTGTAGGGATAGGGTCTTGCCGTGTTGCCCAGGCTGATTTCCAACTCCTGGGCTCAGATGATCCTCCTGCCTCTGCCTCCCAAAACACTGGGATTACAGGTGTGAGCCACTGTGCCTGGTCTAAAACTTTTTATATGATCAAATTAACAACATTAACACTTAATGTTATTTTAATAAAAACAACATTTTATTTAACCCAATATGTCCAGAATATTTTCACATGTAATCAATATAAAAATATCAATTAATGAGATATTTTACATTTTCAAATATGAAGTCTTCAAAATCCAGTGTGTACTTTTCATTTCCAGCAATCTCTGATAGGATGCTAAATTTTCATCAGAAATCCTTAATGTATATTTAGATTTCATAAAATATACAGCCAGAAAAGTAGATTTGTGTACCCAAGTTGTTCTAAACATATTTAGGCCTTTTCCAGTAACTGAAACAAGTATCTAGTTTTAAATTTAAATTAGTTAAAATTAAATAAATTTGGCTGGGCGAGGTGGCTCACACCTGTAATCCCAGCACTGTGGGAGGCTGAGAAGGGCAGATCACCTGAGGCTAGGAGCTTGAGACCAGCCTGGCCAACATGGAGAAACCCTATCTGTACTAAAAATACAAAAATTAGCTGGGCGTGGTGGAAGGTGCCTGTAATCCCAGCCGGGAGGCTGAGGCAGGAGAATCGCTTAAACCCAAGAGGCAGAGGTTTCTGTGAGCTGAGATTGCACCACTGCACTCCAACCTGGGCAAAAGAGTGAGATTCTGTCTCAAAATGAAAGAAAAGAAAAGAAAAAAGAAAAGAGAAAAGAAAGAAAAGAAAAGAAGGAAGGAAGGAGTTAAAAATTCAGCTCCTCCTTCATACTAAATACCATATTTCAAGGGCTCAGGTGGCTAGTGGCTACAATATTGGCCAGTACAAATCAAGATGACAATCGAAGTGACTCAGGAAGGGACACAAGATTGTCTATAACCTTGTTCGAAGGAAGGATCAGGGCAAACCTACACAACTTAAAGACTTTCGAAGCTTCTCTGGCAAGCACCACAGGGCTGTGCTGCTGGCTGGAAGCCCATTTTAAGAGGCAGCCACCACTTGGCTTCAGCCAATTGTCACTTAGAGACAGAGACCCAGGATTATCATCTCTACTGATTATTTTTTCCCAAGGGAAATTGGAACTAGAGGACTTAAAAATGTGAGACCTCCTCATTTTCAAATGATGGCAAGCTATTTAAAAGGTGTGAAAATCCAGTGTGTGTGTTGGGGACGTGGTGGGGGGATGCAGTTTGCTATCTCAGATGGAGATTGGTAGATCGTGATCTTCTGTTGGGAATATTTGTCATCTCAGAGGTCATGGGCAGTACCTTAATCTCCCCCAGCCATCTAAAAAATGCAGGCTGCCCCTCCCAGAAGTGCTATGTGAGAATTTTGATGCAATCCATCAGTTCCCACCCAACTCTTGAAACCTATGCAATGCTCTGAACCCCAGCAACATAATGATACTCCTGGCTTCCCAACCCTGGTTGCACAATGGAATCAACAATAGGTGCTCAGGTCCCATTCCCAGCAGTTTGGGTGTCACTGGTCTGGCTGGGGCATTGCTTGGGCATAATGGCCTGGAAAAGCTCACTGGGAGATTCCAGCCCATGGGCAGGGTGGAGAAGCACCCTGCCCTGGAGAAGGTCTCTGGGCCAGGTGCCCACGCTTAAGATGCAGCTTCTTGGGCCCAGCATGGGTCCTCTGTTCTTCTGATTTGTGCCCAGCTTGAACAGCTAAAGGGGGCACCCATAGCTGTGCCTTCCCTGTCTCCCAGCCCAGCCTCCTGTGTGATTCAGGAAGCTAAATTACATTAATTACATTTCAGAATATTTTATTCTTATTGTCTATAACACAAAATAGCCATGCTTGTGACTTTCATAACCCACAGATCAGCTCTAGCAGAATTGCTATGTGAAGGAGATATGGCGAGCATTGTTTAATAATTCAAAGAATGGGCCGGGCGCGGTGGCTCACGCTTGTAATCCCAGCACTTTGGGAGGCCGAGGCGGGCGGATCACGAGGTCAGGAGATCAAGACCACAGTGAAACCCCGTCTCTACTAAAAAATACAAAAAATTAGCCGGGCGTGGTGGCGGGCGCCTGTAGTCCCAGCTACTCGGAGAGGCTGAGGCAGGAGAATGGCGTGAACCCGGGAGGTGGAGCTTGCAGTGAGCCGAGATTGAGCCACCGCACTCCAGCCTGGGTGACAGAGCGAGACTCCGTCTCAAAAAAAAAAAAAAAAAAATAAAAAAAAATAAAAAAAATAATTCAAAGAATGGTCACACTGTCCAGAATGAGCCAGTCTTCTTTGTCTTAATGGGAAAGTTGTAGCCATAGAGGGATTTTAGGAGCTCAGTTAAGACGATACTAAAAATGTAAAGGTAAGATTTGCCTTTTATAACATCTCTTTCCCACCCATCCCAACCCTGTCCCCACAGGGGTTGCTTTGTAGATGTGAGTGTTGCTGTGTCCTGATGTTCAGGTTGTGCACTGCATAAGAGTGTTACACTCAGAGGGGCACCATTTACGTAGTCATCATGTATTAAGTTATGTGAGTTATATGGGTGGGCATGAAGAATCCAAACCTCCTGTGAAGTCCTCAGGCAACAGAGGAGAGACCCTCTTCATAGGCACACAAGGCTATGTACACATTCATGAGTGACTGTGCACACACAATTCCCTGGCACACCCATATGCACATGGCTGTGCCCTGAGATTGCCTTCTTTCTTTTTTTTTTTTTGAGCTGGGTCCATTTTTATTGTGGATCGGGGCTTAGAGGATAAGCACTGGTCAGCATCATTAGCTGCACCATCTACCATCCTTCTCTGTGACCCACGTCTGTGGGAGGGTCTAAATTTAGCCCAAGAAATCAGGATCAAGAAGGGGGGAAAAAAAGCCATTGGCCACATGGCCACTTCTGCTATATCTACACCTACCAGTCACTGAACACTTACCCAAGGTGACAGTTTCCATGCAGGAGACCCAAGTGGCTCTGCTAGGGACAATAACTTATTTGCCTAAAGCTTTTTTCTTTCTCAAAAGGGGGGGCGGAGAAGGCTGATTTCTAGAAATAGATGTGGAATTGAAGAATGTCCCAGGGAGCTAAGTTTTAAGGACTAACCACAAACTTGTTGCTTCTCCAACAATGTCATGAATCCATTCCTTGCACCACTGCACATTTTTCATGCATTCAAAAGTGTTTCTAGAGCTCCAGAACCATGAGTACCTCATCACATCCTCAGCATCACATCCCCCAGCAAGCCGCCTGCACCAAGCCTTTCTCTAGAAGTCCTGAGACTGAGTACTCTCCGAAGGCTGGAGGTTTGTGCGAGTTTGTACGTGTGGTTGAGTGCTTGTGTGAGGAAAGTCCCGCTGGTGTTGATCTCCATCAAGGTCAAGTTATCCAGCTTGGCATGTGCCTCCTGTTGTCTCACAAAGCTGTCAGCAGACACTCGGAGTTTGGCTATATGAGTGTCCCATATATCCTTGACCAGGGTCCGGATTTCGTCTGCCTTCGGGATGTCGTCTGAAGCATGATTTAACGGGAGCTTGGTAAGTTCCATGTAGTAGAGGCTGGGCATTGGGGTAAAAGCTTCCTTTCATTCATGATCCCTCATCTTCTCCAACTTTTCTATGTTCATCCACTCTGGAGGGAGCAGTCGACATTTCTGCTTTTGTTTCAGGTTAATTGCCAGCCACGGGGGTACTTCCACTGGTAAACCAGGGTTAAAAGGCCCCAGGTACCCACCCCGATGAGGTAGCTCTTGTCCAGACTGAAGTTGGGGATAATGGTAACCAGCTCCTTCTCGGCCAGGAACTCGACCTCGGCCGCGTCCATGGTGGTGTGAGTGGCCGGCTCGGGCCTCATGGTCTCCTTGGGCTCCTCAGCATCCCGGAGGAGGCGCCGCGGCCACTGTTTTCCCCGAGACTGCCTTTCAGTCTCTGCTCTAAGAGCCCCAATTCCTATCCTTTGTTGATTCCTGACTCAGAACCAGGTGTGTCACTTTATCTGGGGGTTGGAGATAGGGTGCAACATGGAGCGTGCACACAGCCAGTGGCATGTGCACCTGGCACCCGGGAATGGTGTGAGTGGCAGAGAGTGGGCTCACCGCACCTCTGGCAGAGCTGCTGGGGTTGTGCAATAGCATGCTGTCCCTGTCAGCTATCATTGTGTGACAAATGATCCCCAAACCCAGCAGCAATCATTTCCCGAAGCGACAATCGTGTACTCCCGCTTCTGTGCCTGAAGGTGGCTGGGGATTAGCTGCTCTACCCTAGGCTCTGCTGGGCGGCTCCATTTCTAGCCATGGGTCCGGCTGAACTTACTCCTCCCTGCTTACTGGGCTGTGGTCTGTGCCATATGTGTTCATTCTGAGACCCAGGCGGCAGCTGTCCAGGGACAGCTCTTCTCATGGTGTTGATAGCGGTGTGAGAGGGCCACCCCACCACCCAGGCACATTGCATACCTGGGCTTGCTCAGAGCCAAAGGCACATGGCATCCCACATAGCCACTCCCTGATGGTGGCTAGCTCTGTCACCCACCTCTCTCCCTCCTTTCCCTTCACCTTCAGCTTCTCACCTTCCCCCAGATTCCCCGCTCGGCAAAGTAAAGCTTGGCACTGCCCAACAGCGGCTATCTGTTGCTCTTCCAGCCTGCCCCACTGGGGACAATCTTAATTCATCGTTCCACAACATATCATTACCCAACAATAATTATAGGACAAGGGATGTGTTCAAAAGAGTCCAGGAACTCTGTGGCTCAGGTGATAGGGATAAGAGCTCAGCTGATCAGAGGCAGAGCTGGGGCTACATCTGAGCTGGTGGTATTCCCTCACCAACCACAGGCTGCATCCAGCCAGTGAAAGAAAAGAAAACATTCACAATTGAGGAAAGACCATTGTACAAGCGGCTTATTACACAGTGGTTGAGAACATGGACTACAGAGCCAGACTTCCTGGGGCCAAATGCAGTTCTGCCATTTACTAGTCAGGTAACCTTGAAGAAGTCACTTTATCGCTGTGCCTCTGTTTGACCATCTGTGAAATGGGATAAGAAGTTGTGAAGAGTAAATGAATTAATCCATGCTGAGCAGTGTTTCTCAGCCAGAATGATGGTGTTCCCCAGGGAACATTTGGCAAGGTCTGGAGACATGTGTCATTGTTAAAACTGAGAGGGATGCTTTGGCGTCTAGTGGGTACAGGCCAGGGATGCTGCTAAACTTACTACAATACACAGGACAGCCCTCCTGCACATCAAAGAATCATCCTCCTGACATGCTGTTAGTACAGAGCTTGAGGAACTTTTTATTTATTTACTTATTTATTTATTTTGAGACAGAGTCTCACGCTGTTGCCCAGGCTGGAGTGCAGTGGCACAGTCTCGGCTCACTGCAACCTCCACCTCCTAGATTCAGTGGAATTGAAGGCTGCCCCCAAAGCCCTATTCACCACTCTTGGGGGAAGCCCTTGACTGGGTTGCTGAAGCCAGGCCATGCTCCCTGCCCCAGCAGGTCCAGGCTGAGCTGATCTGGTTTGGCTGCTGGAGAGGAGGCTCGGCCACACCTCCACCGGCTCATCCCGATGGCCCGCATTCTTGCTCCCTGGGTCATGCTGGCTTTCAGCTTCCCTGAGCAGGCTCTCGGCTTCGCTGAGCAGGCTTTTGCTTCTGTGGCTCTCAGCCTTGCATGGGTTTCTGCAGCCCTGCCCTTTGGGAAAGGCCTTTGCTCCACCGTCATATTATTCTCACTGCCTGCTATGACCTCACGGGCAAGGGTCTCACTAAGATCATCTTGCAAAGCACCCTTCTCTACCCTTGTCTTCCCATTTTACGGACTTGGAAGCTGAGGTCCATAGAGGAAAAGGGACATGCCAACAGCTGCACAGAACATGAGCAGGGGAGCTTGAATGGGAGCCAAGGAATTCTAGGCCCTGCCTCATCTTCCAGGCCACCTGGGGGGAATGTTCATGTGCGTGGAGAGAAGGGCTTTGCATTCGGGAAGGCTCTAAGCCTCTGTGAGGGATCCAGCCCTCTGACTCACTGCAGGAATATATTTCTTCCATGGTCTGTGACTCTGCAGGACAGGAACTAGAGGCCACTCACTGGCTGGGTAGTCTTGAGTGAGCCACTTTCTCTGTCTGAATCTCAGATAGGAAGAGTCCAGAAGCAACATATATTGATCAAACTAACATTGACTGAGGACTTGCTATTCTAAGCACCTTATGTATATTAGCTTCCTAGTAACTGGCCATAGTAAGGGCTCGATAAACATTTGCTGAATGCGTGAATTGGCTCTTACACTACACTGCCCCAGGTAGTCTCTGTTAGTTTCATATTAAAATGAGGAAGCTAAGGTCCAGCCAGGTTTGGGGACTCCCCAAGGTGACATTGCTAATAAATAACAAATCTAGGATTCAAATTCAGACCAGTTGACACTAGAGCCAAATTTCCTGACCTTTTTTTTTTTTTTTTTTTTTGAGACAGAGTGTCGCACCGTCACCGAGGCTGGAGTGCCTCGGTTCACTGCATCTCTGCCTTCCAGATTAAGCAATTCTCCTCCCTCAGCCTCCCGAGTAGCTGGGATTCCAGGTGCCCACCACCATGCCCGCTAATTTTTTGTATTTTTTAATAGAGATGGAGTTTCACCATGTTGGCCAGGCTGGTCTTGAACTCCTGACCTTGTGATTCACCCGCCTCTGCCTCCCAAAGTGCCGAGATTACAGGCGTAAGCCACCACACCCGGCCCAAAGTTCTTGACTTCTAAATTTACAAATCTGTTTATCTATTGCTCAGTGGCACATAACAACCATCATTTTATTCTGCTCAGGGATTCGATGGGTAAGGAATTGGGACAGAGTGGGCAAGAATACCTGCTCCATGGTGTCTGGGGTGTCACCTGGGAAGACTGAATGGCTGGGGATGACTTCATGCTGGGGACTAGAGTCATCTGTCTGGAAGTTTCTCCACTCATGTGTCTGACACCTACACTCAAATGATTCAAGGGTGAGGTTCGGCTAGGGCTGTTGACTGGGGCACCTGCATGTGACCTGGCACTTGGCCTGAGCTTCTCAACGTAGCAACCCATTCCAAGGAGCAAGCAGAGAGTGAGAGAACCAGGTGGGATCAGCTTGGTCACTATGACCAGACAGAGAAGTCTCATCGCTTGACCTCTGCTGTGTTCTCTTAGCTGAGGCTGTCACAGCCTGACAGATTCAAGGGGAGGAGACATAGGCCCCACCTCCCCTTGGGAGAACTGTAAAAAAATTTTGGGACCATACATGATATCTGCTACAACTACTATATTCCAGGCAGTGTTCTAGGCACTGGGGAGACAGCGGGGAATAGAGAAGCCAAGAAAGAAATAGTTCCAATAGAAATGAATGTGTTATGGAAAAGCAAATAGCAGAGACCTAATCCAGGTTAGGGATGAGAAAAGTTGTGTTTGAGGAAGTGACTTTGAGTCTGAGACCTGAAGGGTAGTTAGCAAACAAGGGAAGGACATTCCAGGCAGAGGGAAGAAGGAGGTATGTGAGATGAGGCTAGAAGCGTAGGCAGGTCAGTCCAATGCCTTCATAAGGCATTTTGGATTTTATCCTCAGGGTCTTGGGATACCATGAGGATTCCTAGATGCGGTGAAAGGCCAGTTTTGTGAACTTGGAAGATCTTTCTGAACCAGAGAAGGATATCTAGAAGAAACATAGGAAGACTGCGATGAGGCTGTGGTCCAGGCGAGAAGTGATGGTGGCTTGGACCAGAGTGGTGGTTCAGAAGTTAGTGGATAGAAGAGTTGTATGAAAGGTAAAATTCATTAGGGGTTCATGGGATGTGGAGACACCAAAAAGAGTGTGAGGAGTGGCTCTCAGAGTGCTTGATGGAACCATCTGATGAGACAGGGAACTCTGAGAGGGGCACGGTGTCTACAGTGGGGAAGAGAAAATGCATTCAGATTACTTCATTCACACCTGGGGCCTCCCTAAATCATCTAGTGTGGCAGTTAAGTGCCTGGTACTGGGGCTTGCAACCTGGGTTCAAATCCAGGCTTTGCCACTTGCCAATGGGACAAGTCTGGGTGGGTCCCCCAGTCCTATTGGGTCTGTTTCCTTGTCTGTAAATTGGAAACAATAGCACCCCCACATGGGACTGATGTATTAAACTGAGGTTTGGCCAGGCTTGATGGCTTACATGTGGAATCCCAGCACTTTGGGAGGATCACTGGAGTCAAGGCATTTGAGGGCAGCCTGAGCAGCATAGCAAGACCTCATCTCTACTGAAATAAAAAATTAACTGGGCATGGTGGCATGTGCCTATGATTATAGCTACTTGGGGGGCTGAGGTGGGAGCATCACTTGAGCCCAAGACTTCGAGGCAGCAGTGAGCTATGATGGCACCATTGCCCTTGAGACAGAGCAAGACCCTTTTCAAAATAAAAAGAAATAAACTGATGCTTGAACATGTTTGCCGCTGGGCATGTAGTAAGTACTCGGTAAAGGTTTAAAAAACAAATTACAACTGGAGGTTGCGCTGTATACTTAGGACCCGCGTACTTTTCTGCATGCTCTATAGCTCAACAAAGCGCTGGAAACAAAACAAACAAAACATCAGCTGTATTTGTGAGGCTCTGAACACCTTTTGCGGATGTGTTCTCTTCCTATCATTCTCTTCCTAGAAGGGGGGTACTCACCGCCATGCTGCAAAATGCGATGTTGGAAACAATGACACCTTTAGCACTGTGGGTGTTTCATTTTGTTTCTGTTCTTTCCTGTGCCCCTCTCTGACCTCCTCAGAATGTTCTTCCAAAGAAATAATTGCTGCCCCCTCACTGCTTAGCTATCAAATGGTGATAGTGTTGACAATTTTGCTTGGGTTTAGTTGCTGCAGTTTTCAAATTGTCACGAAAACACACAGATGCTGGTAATTTCAAAGTGAATCGCAAAGCAACCAAAGAAACGGAGCTGTGCCCCCAGCATGGGGTGTCAAACAGATTCGCAGGAGGCACTGACTAGCAGTTTTCTCGAAAAGCATAAATAGAGCGTAACAGCCAATTTTATAATTAACTGGGACTTGGTCTCCAGTGAAGCTTCTGCTCTGTGCAAATGCCGGAGCCCTTGCCAGAAGGTTGTGCCCTGTCCCTTCCTTCAGGCTCTGGCCGACTGGAGGTTTCTTTGCTTTACCACATTTTGAGTCTGTTTCAGGATGGAATTGTTTAGGACTCGGAGTTGAGCTCTGTGTGGGCAGGACGCTTGGGAGGAAGCCACAAGCCAGGGTCTATGGTAAAATCCTGGCAGGAAAGGCCGTGTGCAGAAAGAACATGGGTCCCTCATTCAAACATTGTTTTTTTTTGTTGTTTTTTTTTTTTGAGACGGAGTCTTGCTCTGTCACCCAGGCTGGAGTGCAGTGGCCCGATCTCGGCTCACTGCAAGCTCCGCCTCCCGGGTTCACGCCATTCTCCTGCCTCAGCCTCTCCGAGTAGCTGGGACTACAAGCGCCCGCCACCACGCCCGGCTAATTTTTTTGTATTTCTAGTAGAGACGGGGTTTCACTATGGTCTCGATCTCCTGACCTCGTGATCCGCCCGCCTCGGCCTCCCAAAGTGCTGGGATTACAAGCGTGAGCCACCGCGCCCGGCCCAAACGTTGTTAAGAATTTTGAGATGGTGACAGCGGAGCTCTGAACCAAGTGTGGGTTGCTTCCAAACCCGGGCCCTGTGTGACTGCACAGGTCGCACATCCATGGAGCTGGCCCTAGGTCCTGGATTACACCTCCAGAACCTGGGGGGACAACAGTGAGTGAGGTCATAGGCTGAGGGCAAAATACAGCTTCAGGGACTCCAGGGGATGGGATCCCACAAGAGGGGGGCTAAGCAGGCAGCAGGGGTAAAGTCAAAACAAACAAACAAACATCCAATAAAATAGTCCTTTTTTAGAGGCAATGTGGCAGGAGTTCACAAACCCTTTGATTCAGCAATTCTACTTCTAGGATTCTCTTCTACTGTACAAAGGAGCAAAGGTAACAGATGGTATTATTTGTGATATTGATGAATAGAAACAACCCAAATCTCCATCAAAAGGAAATGGGGATATTTCAAATAAATGCACTGTGTGGGGGACCTTCCTGTGAGCATCCAGCTCCTCAGCAAAGAGCTATCAAATGCTTAGCGTGCATGGGACTCTTGTGGGGCTGGTGGAGGACTTGAGTTCTGTGTCTTGGCTGACATGAGCCCAAAACAATGTCCCCTGAGTGAAGAAGAGAGTGCCTGCCTTTAGGTTAAATATGCCTGGGGAGAAACATGAGATGTCTGCACACCAAAATGTTAGCATGGAAAATGTGGTCGTAGCCGCAGGAGAATGACTGATTTTCTACTTTGCTCACTTCTGCATTGCTGGGAATTTTTACAATAACTGCATATTGATTTTATAATGGAAAATATAGCTAACAAAAATGTGTTTTAAGGCCGGGCTCAATGGCTCATTTGCTGTAATCCCAGTACTTTAGGAGGCCAAGGCAGGCAGATTGCTTGAGCCCAGGAGTTCGAGAACAGCCTGGGTAACATGGCAAAAACTCTGTCTCTACAAAAAATGCAAAAATTAGCCAGGCATGGTCGTGTGTGCCTGTAGTCCCAGCTACTCAGGAGTCTGAGGTGGGAGGATGGCTTGAGCCTGGGAGGTGGAGGTTGCCGTGAGTCATATCACGCCACTGCACTCCAGCCTGGGCCATAGAACCAGACCTTGCCTCAAAAACCAAAAACAAACAAACAAAAACAGAAAAGCATATATATATATTTTTTAAAAAACAAGGGCAGTATGTGGATGACTTTTCCTTTTTAATCCAAATGAATCTTGCTTTTTAATAGGGCAGTTCAAACCACCTGTGTTTATTGGTTTTCTTTGCCTTTTGTTTGTTTCCATAAGGGAGCTTAAATATCTATAGAACTTGCAGAATATACATTTTTCCCACTTGAGGAAACTGGGAAAATGGATTTCTTCCCTCTCTTCTGGCAGGGGTAGTTTATGATCTATTTGCTGGCATGTGTCAGGGTCTACGTGATTCCAGTCTAGTATTTTTGCCATTATGACCAACCCTACCGTTTCTCAAGGATTTGGGCCAGCAACAGAGACATTTTGTCCCTAAGCTCATCTGAAGTCCTGGACTTCATTTATATGGACTAGGAGACTTGCACTGTCTTACCCTGAGATTCTTTGATTGCATGAAGCAGAAATTCATTGAGTGTAGCTTGGGAAGAAGAGGGGGATTAAAGAGAAGGATGTGGGAGTTGGGGCTCTAGGGGTAAACCACATAGCCTGGATCATGAGAGGCTGCAACTGGGACCTGGAATATCAAGCTTAGGTTACCCCACATCCCTCCATGCCTGCAGAGGGTCTCCTCTCTTCTTCTCTTGGAAGACTGGCCACTCCAGCCCCACACAGCTTCCAGTTCACATGCCTGATACTGACCCCTCTGCCCTTGGTTCAACACCTTGAGAGAATGAGATTGGCTCACTGATATATAGCACCTCCGTGATCAGGTACTTGCTCTGTTCAAAGCTGGCTGGGAGAGGGCAGGAGATGAGATGCTCCTGTGATACAAACAGGAAAACCAAGGCTTGGCAGCCAGACTTACAAAGGGGGAGGTGTGAGAGAAGGAGACAGGAGACTCTCTGGGTAAAAATTCATTGAGATCCGTGAGACACTGCCCTGTCATTTCTTCACCTGTCCTGGTGTTTAATCCCCTCTTGGGAATGCTGCCTTTACCGTAGGTGTGTCCAAGACTGTTTGCCTTGACCAAGAAGGTGAAAGCAAGCAGAGCAGTCTGGCCCTGCTCTGTCCCCTGCAGCATTGCTGGTTTCCAAGGATCCCACAGGGGTGATGGGTCACCAGTCAGTTTGCTGAGATCACCCTGAGAAACATGCCTAGGAAGCTTGCTTAGCCCCCAGGGGCCCCAGGCTGATTTCTGGAGAGCCACAAGCCTCAGCACAACCCCCATCATAAGTAGAGACTTGCTGACCTCCTTGCACCTTCCCCACTTGCTACAGCTCTGGCCCCTCTTCAGGCCGAATGAATCAGCTTCCCCAGAAGAATCCCCTGCGACTACACCCTGCTGGCTCTGCTGGCTGTTCCACTGGAGCGGAGAGCTCCAGCATGGATGGCTTTTGGATGGAGGTGGAACAGATCCAACAGAGAGATGAGCTGAGGGAAGAGGACAGTGGCGGGAATGAAGGCCAGCTTCCAGAGGGTGAGAAACCCTGGCGGGGGCCTGTAGGGGTGGTGGGAGGGCTTGATTCCAGGCAGAGAAATGTGAAAGGATCCAGATATGAACCAGAACATGACAGCATTTTCTCTGTTGCCTGGACTGGTGCAGTTCTCCACACCACAGTCAAGACGATCTTTTAGTAATGTAAATTAGATTATGTCCCTTCTTAGAGTGAGTCCTTCAGGAAATATTTTTGAGTGCCTATTATGTGCCAGGCACTGTTTAGACACTGGGGATATAACAGTGAACACAAAACAGTCTCCTGTCTACAGAGCTAACTTTCTAGGGAAATTCTAAGCCCTCTGCTCAAAATCCTCAAATGTCTCTCCATCTATTTCAGAGTAATAAACAATTATGTGTCCCTGTTATCTACTACTATGTAACAAACCACCTCAAGCTTAGCAGCATAATGCAACAATAATCAATTATTATGACTATTACTATACGTCACTGTTGGAGGGGTTGAGTGGGCTCAGCTAGGCGGTTCTTGCTTGGGACCTCTCATGCAGTTACAATCAAATGGTGGCTGGGGCTGAGGTCATCTCAAAAGATTTCTCATCTGTATGCCTGGTGGTGGATGTGACCATCAGGGGGCCTCATCTGGGATTATCATCTGGAATACCTGCATGACGCCTCCACATGTGGCCTGGGCTTCCTCACAGCATGGCAGCTGGGTTCCAAGCACAAGACCAAGAGAGAGAGCCGGGTAGAAGCTGTCTTGCTGCTTATGACCCAGCTTTAGAAGAAAGACAGCATTGCTTCTGCTGCATTCTGTTACCCTGCATGCAGCTATGTTCAAGGGGAGGGGAATTAGACTCCACCCCTTGATGGGGTGAGAGTCAAAGAATTTGGGGACATGTAATAAAGCCACCAGATCATAACTTACCAGGCTTTACACAATTGGCTTCGTGCCTCCTCTCTGCCTCTTCTCCTCCCACCCTGACTGGCTGTCACTCTACTTCTGTCCTCGGGCCTCCTTGCTGGTCCTTGACCCTAAAAGCACTTTCCTACCTCAAGTCTTTTGTCTTCTCTGCTCCCTTGGCCTCAAATGCTCTTGCCCCAGGCATCTGCATGGCTTGTTCTCTCCAGTCAGGACGGGGCTCAGATGTTACAGGGTCTTCACCAGCTTCCCTACATAAAATAGCACCCCTGCCCCATCACTCTCTAGCCCCTGCCCTACTCTGTTCGTTGCTACAGCAATGATCACTGCCTGACTTTACCTAGTGCACTTCACTGTGCATGTGTCTGTGACCCCCACTAGAATGTAACTTCCATGAGGCCAGGGACATCATCGGCCCTTTTCACTGCTGTGTCCACAGTGCCTAGAACAGAGCCAAGCACATTCCCGTACTCCATCCTTACTTGTTCAGCAGATGAGGGAATGAAAGGGCTCCACATGGAACCCTTCCTGGTTTGGCATGTAATTCAGCTAGGCTTGCCCCTGGTTGGCAAAACAGACCATGTGGTGATGCAGACCTCCTAAGGGCCTAATAGTCACATGCAGCGCCTCCAAGTGTGAATGTAAAAAAATCCCTGGTTACAGTAGAAGTGGTTTCAGGAGATGCCCTGCATAGGAGGTCCTCCATGTGGCCTCTCTGGCATCATGATGTGGCCAGCAATCTAATTTCCAACAATACACAGGCAGTGGAGTCAGAGTGGGTCAGAGAGAAGCCACTTTACGCAACTAAATAAACACAGGAGCTTTTGTAGCACAGGGCTGAGGGATCCTGAGTGGCATGGAGCCAAGACTGGTTTTTTTTTTTCCCTTCTTTTCTTTTTATTTATTTAATTTTTGAAATGGAGTTTCACTCTGTCACCCAGGCTGGGGTGCAGTGGCACAATCTCAGCCCACTGCAACTTCCATCTCCTGGGTTCAAGCGATTCTCCTGCCTCAGCCTCCCAAGTAGTTGGGACTACTGGCATTCACCACCACACCCGTCTAATTTTCATATTTTTAGTATAGATGGGGTTTCTCTATATTGGCCAGGCTGGTCTTGAACTCCTGATCTCAGGTGATCTGCCCACCTTGGCCTCCCAAAGTGCTGGGATTACAGGCATGAGCCACCGTGCCTGGCCATCTTTTCTTTTTATTCAGATACCAACTTGAACAAGAGGGATTGTCAATCATTTATTTTTCCCATCAATGTCTACTCATGGCAGGTGATGTTGGATGCTCCATTTATGGTAGGGATCTTGTTTCCTTTTAAAATATATTTGTTTTAGTAAAAAATGTGGCCCATGATTGAGGGGATATATCTGGTAAGGAATTTTACAGGGATAATTAGATACAGATAAAAATTATAAAGGTGGTAGGTGAATGCCTACATTTCAAGAAACAGTGGCTTATTGAAAGGATTGTGTACAAACAAAAAAATGTGTGGTATCGTGATAGAATCAGTACCTCCACCAGCCAGCACAAGTCAGGAATGGACCCACAATGTTGCAGCTGCCCTGGAGGCATCTGTTCTGGTTCCCAAGTGCAAGGAAAGTGTTGGGGGAAGACATGGATTATTTGTAAAACCCAGGCTGCCATAAAAGCAGTTTTGTTTGAGTTTTTAAAACAATTATTACCTTGTTGACTAACTTGGTCAACACTGGGTACAACTGTACACCCTACCAGTCCTCTCTTACATGTGTTCAACTTCCAGTAAGAGCTCTTGTCCATTTCCTCATGATAAGGCCAGTGTTTCTCAAGTGTGGTCTGAAGACCCTATTGCATTAGAATAATCTGAGGAAGACATTCCAAGTGCAGATTCTCAGGCCCAAGGCCTGAACTCCTGGAGCAGAATCCCTGGAGGTAGGACCCGAGATCCTGAAGTCTCAACTCACCCTCCCATTCCAGTGAATAGTTTTGCTATGGGACTATGATAGTTTCCTTAGGAAGCAAGTCGAGGGGACAATTACAACACAAATAAGGTCTTGAATATGGAGGACTTTCCAAAGGGACATCAACAACCAGCACCAGCTTCCCAAGGGGACACCATGTGACCCTGTGGTGGTCTCTGCCAGATTTTGGAGAAGTGGGTTCATTACTTTGGAGAGAAGTGGGTCCAAAATCCGAACATGCAGGGCCCTTCAGCCAGCTCTGTTTTCCAGGGATTGCTATGTTATGGGTTGACATCCATACACTAGGTAATGCCATCAGTACCCCCACCCCGCCCCCAATTCTCAGAAGGCTCATTAGATCTTCTCCCCCAAAGAGTCTGGTTGGTGTTGATAGGTCTCACGATCAGAAATGCAGAAACTCCTGTGTCCAGGTGAGTGTGTGCTTCTATGCAGAACTTTGGTTAGCACGTGTGGCCGAGTGCAGAGCTGTGTGTGTTCATCTGGGTTCTACTTCCGTTGGCAGAAGGGGAAGCTGAATCCCTGTGGCTGCAGGACACAGGCCTGTCGGGCCTCCTTGGTGGCCTGGGCTTGGACGGTGATCATCAGGAGCTCCTGTCCACCCTGACACAGACCCAGGTGGCTGCTGTGTGCCGCCGGCTGGACATCTATGCTCGCTCAGTGCGAAGACAACAGAAGACACCTGTCAGAGATGTCAGGGATGTCTTTGGGGTCTTCAATTCAGGAGTAAGTGGCATATAGGTCATTGCAGGCCCGGTCTGACTGGGATCTCTGTGCTGCCACCACAGCCTGAGACACGCAGTGATCCTGCTGAAGGGCTGTGTTGGTGTGTGTATGTGTGTGTGTGTTGGTGTGTGGGTGTTGGTATGTGTGTTGGGGTGTGTTGGTGTGTGTGTGGGTGTGTGTGTTGGTGTTTGTGTGTTGGGGTGTGTGTAGGGGTGTGTTGGTGTGTGGGTGTTGGTATGTGTGTTGGTGTGTGTGTGTTGCTGTCTGTGTGTTGGTGTGTGTTGGGGTGTGTGTTGTGTGTTAGGGTGTGTGTGTGTTGGGGTGTGTGTTGGGGTGTGTGTGGGTGTGTGTGTTGGTGTTTGTGTGTTGGGGTGTGTGTAGGGGTGTGTTGGTGTGTGGGTGTTGGTATGTGTGTTGGTGTGTGTGTGTTGCTGTCTGTGTGTTGGTGTGTGTTGGGGTATGTGAGTTGGGTGTGTGTGTTGTGTGTGTTGGGGTGTGTGTGTTGGGGGTGTGTGTTGGTGTGTGTGTGTTTTGGAGTGTGTGTGTTGGTGTGCATGTGTGTGTTGGGGTGTGTGTTGGTGTGTGTGTTGTGTGTGTGTGTTGTTGTGTGTGTTGGTGTGTGTGTATTTAGAGTGCATTGGCTTGCACACGTATGTCTCCTTGCCTTCCACTATGTGCCTATGTTGCATGTAGGTCTTCATCTCCCATGCATGCCACTGCATATATGCCTGTTGCCACTGTGTGTCCTTGGGTGAGCCTGAAAGCCTAGGTTCTTTCTACATAATTGTTATTGATGCAGGGCAAGCAAGCCCCTAAACTGAGGATTAGCTCTGGAAGCTTTTGGTTTTACTCAGGAAATAATTCAAGAGTGAGCTGGTGGTAGAAGAAAACAAATTTATGGAGGCAGCAGTGATACAGTGGTGTGACTGCTGCTGCAGAGCAGGGCCACCCAATAGGCCATGTGTCCAGAGCAGCAGCTCAGGGGCACGGCCAGCCCGTAGGCCGTGTGTCCAGAGTAGCAGCTCAGGTGCAGTTCTGCCTTTTAATTACATGCAAATTAAGGGGTGAGTTATTCAGAAATTTCTAGAAAAGGGGCAGTAATTTCCAAGTGTTGCCATGGCAATGGTAAACTGTCATGGCACTGTGGGCATGTCTTATGGAGAGGTGTTTTTGCCTCTTCCCTGTTTCAGCCAAAGTCCCATCTCCTACCTCATTATCAATACAAAGTCCTTTTTTTTTTTTTTTTTGAGACTGAGCCTCTCTCTGTCGCCCAGGCTAGAGTGCAGTGGCGCCATCTCGGCTCACTGCAAGCTCCGCCTCCCGGGTTCACACCATTCTCCTGCCTCAGCCTCCCGAGTAGGTGGGACTACAGGCGCCCGCCACCATGCCCGGCTAATTTTTTATATTTTTAGTAGAGATGGGGTTTCACCGTGTTAGCCAGGATGGTCTCTATCTCCTGACCGCGTGATCCGCCAGCCTTGGCCTCCCAAAGTGCTGGGATTACAGGCGTGAGCCACCGCACCCGGCTGGCACAAAATACTTTTTTATTGTCACTGTGTATCCTGCTGACACTTGAAGTCTGATAGGTTGTGGGCATCATCTTTCTTGGAGCACCTCTAAAGTGGCATAACAGTGATTAAAACCACAGGCTTTGGAGCCAGCCAGACTTGGGCCCCAGTGCCCATTCCCCGACTTAGCAGCTGTGGGACCTTGGGCAAGTAACTCAGCCTCTCTGGGCTTCAGCAGCTCCATCTGTGAAAAGGGGTTGTGGGTGGCTCCTATCTCCGGGGGTTGTGTGAGCATCGTCGGCTTCCCACATGAGTAATTGGGCACTGTCTGTAATTTGCATAGAAAATGTCGTCAGAGAATGGGGACTCCAGTATGAAGGGGACCCAGCTCAGTTCCGGGGCCTCTAAGTCTCCTCCAGGTAAGTGGTCTTCATTCTCCAGGACCCTGAGAATCCTCTAGGCTGCATAAAGGGCTGCTCTGTGAAATAAGAGAATGTGCACACCTCCCAGCATTTCCTGCTTCCTGCTGACTCCCTGCCTTCCCTGCTTAAGGGCAGTAGTGAGGAGCCCTGAGGGGACAGGTTGGGCCCTTAAGTGAGCTGTTGCCATCAGGCCCATGGGGCTCAAGATGGGAAAAATCTCTTCCTGGGCAATTGGCCTTAGCTAGGAAATCACTTCCTGGGGCAGTGAGGGTCTTAGCTAGGAAATCATTTCCTGGGGGCAATGGGCCATAGCTAGGAAATCACTTCCTGGGCAATGAGCCTGAGCCCTAAACCTAATGATTTGATCCTGGGGCTTTGAACTTGAGCTTGGGAGATCACTTCTTAGGACTAAGGGCCTAAGTCCGGAACCCAAGCACTTGCTTCCTGGCGGCCGGTTCTCACTGCCTTTCTGCTTTGCTTCCCCTGCAGCAGCAGAGCCTCGGGGGCTGCAGGAGCAGGCTGGGAGGGAAGAAGCCTTCAACATGGACTCTGCCTACTCAGAACAAGCTGCGGTGCTCCTGCAGAGGAGCAGGCCATCCCGGGGAGGCATCTCTGCCTGGGGCAAGTGTTCCCTGCCGGTGAGGATGCTGTCCACAGGGCTGGTGGCTAGGTACCCCTGTGCTCAGGCACCAGCACCCGTCTCTTCACACCTTCCACACTGACAGGCATCCAGCACAAAAGTTGTTGAATCATTCATTCATTTACTTCATACCACAAATATTTACTGAGTGACCGCTGGGTGTCAAGACTGGGGAGCAGGATGCCTACAGTCTAACAGTCCTGTCAGTATTGTCTCCATGCTCTTTGTTTTTATCCTTAGAAAGCCTTCCCTCCTCCAGCAAGCTCATAACTGTCCATCAACATGTTTTTCTAGTTACTTTTAAAATTAATTTTGTGGCCGGGCGCGGTGGCTCACGCTTATAATCCCAGCACTTTGGGAGGCCGAGGCGGGTGAATCACAAGGTCAGGAGATCGAGACCACGGTGAAACCCCGTCTCTACTAAAAATACAAAAAATTAGCTGGGCGTGGTGGCGGGCGCCTGTAGTCCCAGCTACTCGGAGAGGCTGAGGCAGGAGAATGGCGTGAACCCGGGAGGCAGAGCTTGCAGTGAGCCGAGATTGCGCCACTGCACTCCAGCCTGGGCGACAGAGCGAGACTCCATCTCAAAAAAAAAAAAAAAAAAATTAATTTTGTGCCTGGAGTGACAGAGAGAGACCCAATATTTTAGTTCTGTTCTTTCCTCCCTCCCTCCCTTCCCTCCTTCCCTTCCCTCTTCCTCCTCATTCTTCTTTCTTTCTTTCTTTCTTCTTCCTTTCTTTTTCTTTCTTTTTCTCTCTTTTTCTTTCTTTCCTTCTTTCTTTCTTTTCTTCTTTTCTTTCTCTCTTTTCTTTCTTTTTCTTTCTTTCCTTCTTTCTTTGTTTTTCTTTTTCTTTTCCTTCTCTTTCTTTCTTTCTTTTTTCTTTCCTTTCCTTTCCTTTCTTTCTCCTCCCTCCTTCCCTCCCTCCTTTCCTCCCTTCTTTCCTTCCTACCTACCTTCCTTCCTTCCTTTTCTTCTTCCTTTCTTTCCCTCTTTCCTTCTTTTTTTTTCTTTGAGACAAGGTCTCACTCTGTCACCCAGACGGGAGTGCAGTGGTGCCATCTCACTCAGCTCACTGCAGCCTCAACCTCCCAGGCTCAAGCTATCCTTACACCTCAGCCTCTCAAGTAGCTAGGACTACAGTTGCATGCCACCATGCCCAGCCAATTTTTAAAAATTTTTTAGAGTTAGGTTCTTCCTACATTGCCCAGGCTGGTCTCAAACTCCTGGGCTCAAGCAATCCTCCAGCCTTAGCCTCCCAAAGTGCTGGGATTACAGGTGTGAGCCACTGCACCTGGCCATTCTTTTTTCCCAAAATATTCAGTTATCCCAGCATAGTTCCTTCCAAATAGGATGTAATCATTGCTAGTTAGATTTTTAAAGATTGAATTATAACTTGCTGTTAAGTGCACAGATATTTACCATGTACAGCTTGGTGTGTATGCCTGTGTAAATACCACCAAATCAGTACAGAAACTTCCTCCCTTGCTTGATGGCTTGTAATATGGGAAAAGAAAGAAAGAAAGAAACTTCCTACCCCACCACCCCCTGAGCTCCCCCATGCCCTTCCCAGGTAGTTCCTTTCCCTGCAGGATAACCACTATTCTGACTTCTCTCATGGAGGAAATACAGTCTTTCACAGTCCCTCTATTACTAAAGGAAGTGTTTCTTCTTTGACCACATGATGATGCAGTTGATGCAATCTTAGGTAACATTTTACCGAGGGCTGCCCTGGCCCAGGGCATTGTTCCCAAGGCTTCCAGTGCCCTCATTGCTCCCTGACTGTATGATAGAAAAAAAGAGAAGTAGGGTCGGGCACAGTGGCTCACGCCTGTAATCCAGCAATTTGGGAGGCCAAGGCGAGAGGATTGCTTGAGTCTAGGAGTTTGAGACCAGCCTGGGCAACATAACAATACCCCATCTCTACAAAAAATTTTTGATAGCCAGGTGTGATGGTGCAGGCCTGTAGTCTTAGCCACTTGGGAGGCTGAGGCAGGAGGATCACTTGCACCTGGAGGTTGAAGCTGCAGTGAGCTACGATTGCACCACTGCTCTCCAGCCTGGGCCACAGAGCAAGACCTAAAAAAAAAAAAAAAAAAGAGAGAGAGAGAGAGAAGTGGCATATGTTAGTCTGTTTTTACACTGCTGATAAAGGCATGAAAGAGGTTTAATGGACTTACAGTTCCACATGGCTGGGGAGGCCTCACAATCATGGTGGAAGGTGAAAGGCATATCTCATGTGGCGGCAGACAAGAGAAGAGAGCTTGTGCAGGGAATCTCCCCTTTTTAAAACCGTCAGATCTCGTGAGACTTATTCACTATCACAAGAACAGCCTGGGAAAGACCTGCCCCCGTGATTCAATTACCTCCCACAGGGCCCCTCCCACAACACATGGGAATTCAAGATGAGATTTGGGGGAGGACATAGCCAAACCATATCGTGGTGCTCAGAGAGGAGAAGTGACAGAATTGGCTCCCACAAAGGCCAGGACAGGAACACCCAGCAGCCTGACCCCGGAGCCTTCCCAACTGACCACCACTCTCTACTGCTTAGGAAACCAGCCCCACCCCCTGCAGTAGCCTCTATTCCAATGTGAGAGTACTTTCACTCATTCAAATGGAATTTTCTTAGGTCCGCAACAAGTTGCAAAAACAGAACTCCCACGTACTCTACACCTAGTTTCTCTTAGTGATAATATTTTCCATTAATCATAGTACATCAAATAACATTTATGTTTGTTTGTTTGTTTGTTTGTTTATTTATTGAAACAAAGTCTCACTCTGTTGCCCAGGCTGGAGTGCAGTGGTGAAACCTCGGCTCACTACAACCTCCACCCCCGACGTTCAAGTGATTCTCATGCCTCTGCCTCCCGAGTAGCTGGGACTACAGGTGCGTGCTACCACACCCAGCTAATTTTTGTATTTTTAGTAGAGACAGGGTTTCACCATGTTGGCCAGGCTGGTCTTGAACTCCTGACCTCAGGTGATCTGCCCGTCTCAGCCTCCTAAAGTGTTAGGATTACAGGCATGAGCCACTGCACCCGGCCTAAATTTTTTTGTTTTGAGACGGAGTCTCCCTCTATTGCCCAGGCTGGAGTGCAGTGGTGCAATCTCGGCTCACTGCAAGCTCTGCCTCCTGGGTTCATGCCACTCTCCTGCCTCAGCCCCCGAGTAGCTGGGACTACAGGCACCCACCACCGTGCCTGGCTAATTTTTTGTATATTTAGTAGAGACGGGGTTTCACCGTGTTAGCCAGGATGGTGTCAATCTCCTGACCTCGTGATCCACCCACCTTGGCCTCCCAAAGTGCTTGGATTACAGGCATGAGCCACTGCGCCTGGCCTAAAATTTTTTAATAATGAATTTCTCTTTCTAAAACATCAGAGATAATTAATATTCAACATTATCTTGTCTTTTTATTTGACAGTGTTTCTCCATTAAATTATGAATGATGATAATAATTAATCATGCTAAAGGGCCAGGCGTGGTGGTGCACACATGTAATGCCAGCACTTTGGAAGGCTGAGGTAGGAGGATCACTGGAGGCCAGAAATTTGAGACCAGCCTGGGCAACATAGCAAGACCCCATCTCTACAAAAAAATTTTTAAATAATTGGGTGTGGGCCAGGCATGGTGGCTCATGCCTGTAATCCCAGCACTTTGGGAGGCCGAGGTAGACAGATCACTTGAGGTCAGGAATTTGAGACCAGCTGGACCAACATGGTGAAACCCCATCCCTACTAAAAATACAAAAGTTAGGTGGGTATGGTGGTGCACAACTATAATCCCAGCTACTTGGGAGGCTGAGGCAAGAGAATTGCTTGAACCTGGGAGACAGAGATTGTAGTGAGCACAGATCATGCCATTGCACTCCAGCCTGTGTGGCAGAGTGAGACTCCGTCTCAAAAAAAAAAAAAAAAAAAAAGTTGGATGTGGTGGTGTGTGCCTGTAATCTTAGCTACTCATGAGGCTGGGGCAGGAGGATCACTTGAGCTCAGGAGTTCAAGGTTACAATGAGCTGTGATTGTGCCCCTACACTGCAGTCTGGGTGACAGCGCAAGACTCTCCTCCGAATAATAATAATAATGCTAAAGACATCACATATTGATCTTTTACCACACACTTAGCATTATGCCAAGTACTTCACATATTTGATTTAATTTCATTCTATTAAGTTGATGATAATTGTGTTAATAAACTAAAAATTAGTAATAAGTATTGAGTACTCACTATGTGTCAGGCACCATGTTTCATACACTTTATTGAATTTAATCTCACGAACAGTCTTGTGAAGTAGATACTGTTATCACTTCCATTTTGCAGATGGACACACAGGTAAAATTATTTGTGTGCACTCACAGGTAAAGTCAGGATTTGAACCCCGGGGGGTGTGACTCCATAGCCCATGCCGCAAGCACTAGGCTGTATTATAAGCATCAATTACTATTTCTTTACCTTTGAGCACTCGAAAGGGGCACTGGGAAGTGGTCCGGCCACGCCCTCCAGGCAGTGCTGAGCAAGCCTGGCCCAGGAGCTTGCCTTCTCTGACCTTGGGCGGCAGGAAAGCCTGGAGCTGCCTGCAGATTCCCAAGGTGGCCTCTAGATGGCACGGTTGAGCATTCTTTATTTCTGCGGGTGGCATGGCCAAGGCTGGGGACAGACCCGGTGAGGCAGAGGAAAAAAGGACCAGAGTAGAAGCAATAATAAGAAGCCCATGGGGTAATCCCTCTTCTCCAGGTCCTCTTGTGGGAGGCAGGCAGTGAAAACAGTTTCTGTTTCTTGGGGCTTCGCTGTGTGCTTGGGACTGTGCCAAGCACTTTATACCCATTAGGTCATTTGCTCCCACTAAAATTTTATGAGGCCATTGCGGTGGCTCATGCTTGTAATTCCAGCACTTTGGGAGGTTGAGGTGGGAAAATCGCTTGAACCCAGGTGTTTGAGACAAGCCTAGGCAACATAGAGAAGCCCTGTCTCTACAAAAAATACAAAGATTAGCTGGCTGTTGAGGTGCACACCTGTAGTCCCAGATACTCAGGAGGCTGAGGCAGGAGGATCAATGGAGCCCAGGAGGTGGGGGCTGCAGTGAGCAGTGTTCATGCCACTGTACGCCAGCTTGGGCATCAGAGCAAGACTGTGTCTCCAAAGAAACAAACAAACAAACAAACATGCAAAAACCTTCTGAGGTAGGCTCTATTTTATGATTATGGATGGAGAATCGGGCTCAAAATGTCACTCCGTTTGCAAGAGGTGGAGCTTGGACTTGATTTCAGGATGGACTCCTGAGTGCTCGCTCTTATCCACGCTGCTCTTCCTTCTGCCTAAATGCCCTGGGGAGAAGGGGGAGCCCCAAAATACACATCAGACACATAGCCTGACAAATTGTCTTTACTTCCCTCTCTATTAATAGAACTTTACCATCCCCAAAGGCAGACTTGGCGTGACAAGGATAGGAGACTTGTCCCTGCAGGATATGAGGAAGGTACCTTCTCTGGCCCTCATAGAGCTGACCGCGCTCTGTGACATCCTCGGCTTGGACCTGAAGAGGAGCAAGGCGGGGAAGTGGAAAGCGGCAGGTGAGCAGCCCCGGCCCAGGGCAAGCCCTGTGGCCACAGTCCTCATAGGGAGCTGCACACGGACTCTCCCAGCAAGAGATGCTCAGCATTTTTTTTTTTTTTTTTTTTTTTTTTTTGAGACGGAGTCTCGCTCTGTCACCAGGCTGGAGTGCAGTGGTGCGATCTCGGCTCACTGCAACCTCCGCCTCCTGGGTTCAGGCAATTCTTTTGCCTCAGCCACCCGAGTAGCTGAGACTACAAGTGCGTACCACCATGCCCAGCTAATTTTTGTATTTTTAGTAGAGACAAGGTTTCACCATGTTGGCTAGGATGGTCTTGATCTCTTGACCTCGTGATCCGCCTGCCTTGGCCTCCCAAAGTCCTGGGATTACAGGTGTGAGCCACCACACCTGGCCAACATGCTCAGCTTCTAAATTCCTTCTGTTTACATTTTTTTTTTCTGCATATGAAAATAATTCCTGCTCATTGTGGGAAACTTGTGAAATAGAGTAAAATACAAAAAGGAAAAAAATATAATTCAGAAAAGCACTTTTAGTGCATTATCTTCCTTTGTGTGTATATGTGTGTATCCTTTTTTCACCTAATATTATATACTTATGGTTTGGGAGCAGTGGCTCACACCTATAATGCCAACACTTTGGGAGGCCGAGGTGGGAGGCTCACTTGAGCCTAGGAGTTTGAGACCAGCATGGGTGACATAGTGAGACCCCATCTCTACAAAAAATGAAAAAGTAGCCAGGCGTGGTGGTGCACACCTGTAGTCCCACCTACCCGGGAGGCTGAGGTGGGAGGATCACTTGAGCCCAGGAGGTGAAGGCTTCAGTGAACCTCGATCATGCCACTGCACTCCGGCCTGGGTGACAGAGAGAGACTCTGTCTCAATTCTGTATATATAGAACTATGAGACCCTGTTTCATAATTCCATTATATATAATAGAATATATTATAGTTATAGATCTATATTATAGAATATTATATATAATAGATTTATGGACATTTTCCAGTTATTGTATCATTTAGTGGTTGTCATGATAATGCTACATAACAAACAACCCCCAAATTCATGACTTAAGAATTCTTTACTCTTGCTCACATGTTTGTGGGTAAACTGGGTGTAGCTTGGCTGATCTAGGCTGGGCTTGGCTCCAAGTTGTTGGCTGAGTGTAGATCTGCTCACAGGTCTCTCGTCCTCCTGGGACCAGCTGGCCATCTGGAGGATGCTCTCATGATGACAGCAGAAGCTCAGAGGGCAAACTGTACCACACAATGCATTTTAAGCCTCTGCTTGCACCTTGTAGGTTACCATGCTATTGGTCCAAACTAGTCACATGGCCTAGCAAGGGGTGAGGAAGTATGCTGTGCTTCCCTAATGGGAAGATTTGCAAATTCACACGGCAGAGGGTGTGGATACAAAGAGGGGCAATGAATTTAGAACAATAGTGACATTTACCACAACTATTAAATATTCCTTGAAAACATGATTTTTATTTATTTATTTATTTTGAGACAGAGTCTCTCTCTCTCTTGCCCAGGCTGAAGTGCAGTGGCATGATCACAGCTCACTGCAGCCTCAACCTCCCCAGGCTCAGGTGACCCCCCCACTTCAGCCTCCTGAGTAGCTGGGACTGCAGGTGTGTGCCACCATGCCCAGCTAATTTTTGTATTTTTTGTAGAGATGCAGTATTTTTAAGTTGCCCAGACTGGTCTCGAACTCGTGGGCTCAAGTGATCTTCCCACCTCAGCCTCCCAAAGTGCTGGGGTTACAGGCATGAATCACCTTGCCTGGTGAAAACATGATTTTTAATCACTGCACTATTTTTCTCCTCGTGGATGTATTCTAATATATTTAATCATTTCCCTATTAGTGGGCATTTTTGATGTCCATGTCTTTCCTATTATAAGACACAATCACTACTGCTGTATATATACTTTTGAATGCATCTTAGATTACTTTAGATTGTACTTATGAGTTAAGTTCCTGAGATAATACTGCCCTTCAGCAGTGTATGAAAGCGTTCATCTCACTACATCGTTGTCAACATTATGCATTGTGATTTTTTGGTTTGTTTTGGTTTGGTTTTTTGGTTTGTTTCTTTAAAACAAGAGGATGGTGAATAAAAAAGACCAGGGGGAGGAATCTAGCAGAGGTGGGGTAGGCCGGGGAAGGGAGAAAGAAGGAAGGTGTGGAGAAAATGTGGAAGGAGGGGTTTGCCTGAGAAGACCTCAAGCCAAGGTGGTTAAGATTGACCCGGGGAATACATTCTCTAGGACCTGGCCCATCCTGCAGAGCCAGAGCTCTACCCAGGACTGCTGTTACCTTTTTATACCTGGTGCCTTCTGAAGCAGCAGCGTGCTTCCCTTTCAATACTTTTTTTTTTATTCTGTGAGATGGAGCTTCGTTCTTGTCACCCAGGCTGGAGTGCCGTGGTGTAATCTCGGCTCACTGCAACCTCCACCTCCTGGGTTCAAGCGATTCTCCTGCCTCAGCCTCCCAAGTAGCTGGGATTACCGGCACCCGCCACCATACTCGGCTAAATTTTTTTGTGTTTTTAGTAGAGACAGGGTTTCGTCATGTTGGCCAGGCTAGTCTCGAACTCCTGACCTCAGGTGATCCGCCCGCCTGGCCTCCCAAACTGCTGGGATTACAGGCTTGAGCCACCGCACCAGGCCCTTTCAATGCTTCTTTCACCAGCTGAGATTTTCTGCTCTGAGACATATCTCTTCAGCAGTAATGTTTTCATTACTGCTGAGGCCAAATGTTCTGCTCAAGAGGAGAGGTTTGAGTCCACCATTCTCTAGAGAGCTCAGTCCTTCCACAGGAAAAGGCGTCTGATTCTAGTTGCCCAGGAGATCTTGCAGGTCGGAGCCCAGTGATTGTTCCAGGAAGTGAAACGCGCCTCTGCTGTTTGACTTCCTGCAGAAACTCGCCTCTTCGGTGTGCCCCTTGACAGCCTGCTAGAAGCTGACCACAAAGTCCTCCCCAGCACACAAGTCCCGCTGGTCCTTCAAGCCGTAAGTCGCCCCCAGCTTGGGTTTATTTAATCCTTCGGAGGCTGGCTCAGGGGACCGTTGTCAGGAGACATCTAGCAAAGGGGTGAAAGGATGGGCTTTAGAATCAGGCAGACCTGGGTTCAAATTTTGGCTGTAGTACTTGCTAGCTCAGAGACCTGGGGTGGATTTTTATTGTTGTTGTTGTTGTTTTTATTTTATAAATTTTTGTCTTAACTTTTTTTGTAGAGACAGGGTCTCACTATGTTGCCCAAGCTGGTCTCGAACTCCTGGCCTCAAGTGATCCTTGGGGTGGATTTTTTTTTCTTTCCTTTTTAACTTCTGAATCTTAAAGTCAAGGGTGGATTTTTGAACTTTCATTAGCCTCCCTTTCAACATCTGTAAATTGGGATGATGATAACAGTATTCTCCTCTTATCAATGATTAAATGAGAAAAATGTATATGAAACTCTCAGAATGCCTGGCTCATGGAAGTGGTCACAAAAACTAATATTATTATGAAGGAAACCCTTCTCCCGGTACTCCCCTCTTTCTGATTTTCATGGGAGACAAACACATCATTTTGAATCCTGCTTTTCAGCGGTTCCTGGTTTAAATGCTGGTTTCTCTTTCTGACAGCTGCTGTCCTGTTTGGAAAAGAGAGGACTGGACACAGAAGGCATTCTCAGGGTGCCCGGATCCCAGGCCAGAGTCAAGGTAATGGTTTGGCTTCACCCGCTTCACTGAGGCTGCATCTCCCCCATCCTCACATGTGTGTTAACCCGGGAGGGAATCCAGTCACTGGCTCGCCAGTGATCTGTCTTTGGTCTCTGTGTGGGTCGAGGGTTTGAGAGGCTGAAGGTGGCACGATAAGCGTGGTGGCAGAGAGTGTGGGCCCTGGAGTCAGACCACCAACGTTTAATGAGCAGAGCTCTGTGCTCATTGACACGCACATTAGACCATCTCGTCCTTACTTCAACCCCACGAGGGAGGTGCTCTTGTTGTCCCCACTTTGCAGATGAGGAACCAAGCCCCAGAGAAGCGGTAGAGCAACTTCTACCGGAGCCCCGGGCCAACTGTGTTTTCATGCCCCGCCTTCCTGTAGGGGCTGGAACAGAAGCTGGAGAGAGACTTCTATGCTGGCCTTTTTAGCTGGGACGAGGTTCATCACAATGACGCCTCCGATTTGCTCAAAAGGTTCATCCGGAAGCTGCCGACACCTTTGCTCACGGCTGAGTACCTCCCAGCCTTTGCCGTGGTGCCTAGTGAGTGTGCCCAAGCCCTTAGCCTGTGCAGGGATGGAGAGTTGGATGTCACTGGCCTTGGTTGGAGAGGGGAAGCCATGCAAAGGCAGGACTCCCTGTTCCTGGAAATGTCTGTTCCAGAAATGTCAAACTGATAGGGGAAGAAGCAAGTGTGAGCATGTGAGCCCAATGTGTGTTGCACATGCATGTGCATGCGTGTCCTGCGTGTGTTGTATGGCAGGTGTGCATGTTCAGGTGTGTGAGGAGAGGAAGCTAAGGTTTTGCACACTACAGTCCCTATTAGTTCTCACGTGGATGAGTGGACATTTCCTTCACATCTTGACATCCATGGGGTTGAGCTTATCAGCATCGTCTACCTGTGTATCTGTGGGCACACGTGTGTGCATGTCCATCTGTGTGCATGTCTGCAGATTGGCATGTGTTGCACGGACCTTGCTGTATGTATAGTCTGCATATATATGTTCCTGTCTGGACTTCTGACTTCTTCACAATCCACAATGTACAAACATAGTCACTTCTATTTTTCTCAAAAAAATACAGCAGCTCTCCTGAGATCTCACTCACAACCGTGAAGTTCTCCCTGTCTCTGTGAATTCTCCAAAAAGCTTCAAGGCTCAGGCAGTCTGATTTCTACCCCCAAGCTAGGGACAGGGATCCTGAGAGGTCCTCTCTGACCTTTGATTCTCACAATCTCAGTGTTTTGTTTGTTTTCTCTTCTTCCTCTTCTTCCTCCTCTTCCTCCTCTTCCTCCTCTTCCTCCTCTTCCTCCTCCTCTTCCTCCTCCTCTTCCTCCTCCTCTTCCTCCTCCTCTTCCTCCTCCTCTTCCTCCTTCTTCCTCCTCTTCTTTCTTCCTCCCCTTCTCCTTCTTCCTTCTTCCTTCTTCCTTCTTCCTTCTTTCTTTCTTCTTCTTCCTTCTTCTTCCTTCTTCTTCCTTCTTCTTCCTTCTTCTTTCTTCTTCTTTCTTCTTTCTTTCTTCTTCTTCTTTCTTCTTCTTTCTTTCTTCTTCTTTCTTTCTTCTTCTTCTCTTCTCTTTTCTTTTCTTCTTCTTCTTCTTCTTCTTCTTCTTCTTCTTCTTCTTCTTCTTCTTCTTCTTCTTCTTCTTCTTCTTCTTTTCTTTTTTTTTTTTTTTAAGAGATGGGGTCTTGCTCTGTCACCCAGGCTGGAGTGCAGTGGCATGATCCTAGCTCACTGCAGCCTTCAACTCTTAGGTTCAAGTGATTCTCCTGCCTCAGCCTCCCAAGTAGCTAAGAATATAGGCACATGAAACCACACCTAGCATACTTGTTTAACATTTTTTTGTAGTGACGGGGGTCTCGCTATGTTGCCCAGGCTAGTGTCAAACTCCTGGCCTCAAGTGATCCACTTTGGCCTCCCAAAGTGATGAGGTTACAAGCATGAACCATCAGGCTTGGCCTCAACCTCATTGCGAAACATAAATCAGACTCCTTCCCTATGCTGTTGCCCACCCTCCACAGCACTCTTGTAATAAGATTCCACTTCTTACTCAGCCCACCTGCTCCGGCTCAGGTCCTGCCTGGCCCCCCTTTCCTCCTGGGCGCCTCCTTCCCCACTGTCTGGCCAGGCTCTCCCGCTTTGCTGTTCCCCCTCCTCTTTCCTTCCCCGGGGCCTCTGCACTTGCTGCTGTGTCTGAATGGAACCTCCCTCCACCCTCATTTGGCTGCTTTCTGCCATTCAAGTTTCAGCTGGCGGTCAGTGCCTGCGAGGGGCCTTCCGTGACCCCACACACCATGCTGCCTGCCAGCCTCTATAATGACGCAAGGATGCCCATCATACTCTGATTTATTCTTTGCTTGTGTATTGTGTCTCCTCTCTGAAATGTAAGCTCCATGAGCTTGTGACTTTATTTTCCTCCTTCACTATTTTGTCCAAGATTCCTAGACCGAGCAGAGCACCTGACAGGTACTTGATAGATATTTATTGATAAGTGAGAGAAGGAAAGAAGGGAAGGAGGGAGGGAGGAAGGCAGGAAGGAAGGTAAGTAGCTAGGTCATATGGGGTCGCAGGCCTGGCTCCCGGGGTGCTCAGCCTCTGTCTCCTACGCAGCTCTTCTCCAGGTTCCAGCCAGCTCTCAGCTGCTGGGTCTTGTCTGGCTCTGATGAACTCCTTCTTTGAATCTATAACTACTACCTCCTCTCCCTGGAGATCCTGACACCAGGTGTGAGACAGCTTTTCCTTTTCAACCCTCACAACACAGAGGGTTTCACGAAAACCTTCTATCTGGGCCCACTGAGCTCTCTGTCTCCCTTCCTAAGGGTGATTTGCTGGTTCATTGCATTTCTGACCCTGGGCTGCAGCCTGGACTGCATATCTAGGTCTGTGCGGCATGTGCTTGCATGCACACGCATGCGTGTGTTTATTTTGTTACACAAAGTACAGCAAGTGAACCTCTCCACCAGCACTGGTCAGGGCTCTGTCTGAGCCAACATTAGACAAGGAAATAGTCCCACACCTTATGAAAAAAGGGATTCCTGGCTGTCCCCTGGCTTTCCAGCTCTGGAATTTCCCCAAGAAGAGACCAGACTGAGGGAGGGAGTCCCTGAGCCTCCCATGGAGACTGAGGTCCCTCCCTTCCCACAGACATCCCCAACCTGAAGCAGCGCCTGCAGGTTCTTCACCTGCTCATCCTCATCCTCCCAGAACCCAACAGAAATGCCTTAAAGGTAAGAGTTACCATGCACGACCACCACTCTGCCATCTCAGCCCACAGCCACAGCCATGGCTCCAAATGTGCTCATTCATTCAGCAACTCTGCCTAGTGCTAGGGTTCAGTGATGACCCACACAGACCTCTCTTGAGACTTTTTCCTAAAGAAAGTAGATGAGTCCTGAAAGAGGATAGTCCCGGAGTGGGCACTGCAGAGCGTCAGTTCCACGTGGTGCTAACAGGTGTTAGCACCTTGTGGCCAAGCATGGATGGGTAAACACAGAGTTCATGAAACAAGGTTAAGAATACTTTTCTCCCCAGGACTTCTCAAAGCCTTTGGTATATTGAGGCTTTGAGAGAATCTCCAAGTGGGATTAGAGTATGCAGCACTCTCCAAACTCAGTTGATCATGGACCTCTTTTGTTGTGGACAGCATTGCACGGCACTGGTGTTCCGTGCAGAACCAGTTTGGGAAACAAACCCTTAGCAAATTCCCCTTGCCCTATGGGAGTGGATGCTGGGCCTTGGCCCAGCTCCCTGCACCCTCTTGACTGTCCTTCAGTCAGACTCAAGATGTGCCTCCAGGATCAGCCTATGAGGAGGCCCCAGGTCTTCCTGTTTGAGTTTCTGCTTCCTTTTCAGTAAACTGAGGATGATAATAGCATTAATAGCATCTTGTCTAGTTGTTTTGGAAATCATAAAAGCTAACTCATGAGGAATCATGGGGTAGATGATGATGCTTTGCAGGGTACTCAATATGTGTCCTCTCTTCCTATCTTCTCTCCCTCCCTCCCTCCCTCCCTTCCTTCCTTCCTTCCTTCCTCCTTTCCTCCCTCCCTCCCTCCTTCCCTCCCACCTCCCTTTCATTTGTTCTTCCTTCCTCCACCCATTTATTCTCATCCATCCATCTATTCATCTTTTCTTTATCCATCCATCCATCCATCCATCCATCCATCCATCCATCCATCCCTCCCTCCCTCCCTTCTTCACTCCGTCCCTTTGTCCTTACTGGCTATATGACTCTTGGCACATTCTCTGAGCTTGTTTCCTTATCCATAAAACGCATGCAATAATAAGAGCTACCTTGGCCGGGCGCAGTGGCTCATGCCTGTAATCCCAGCACTTTGGGAGGCCAAGGCGGGAGGATCACTTGAGGTCAAGAGTTCGAGATCAGCCTGGCCAACATGGTGAAACCCCACCTCTATTAAAAATTTAAAAATTAGCTGAGTGTGGTGGTGCACACTTGTAATCCCAGCTACTTGGGAGGCTGAGGTGGGAGGGTCGCTTGAACCTGGGAGGCAGAGGTTGCAATGAGCTGAGCCAAGATCATACCACTGCATTGCAGCCTGGGAGACAGAGTGAGACTCTGACTCAAACAAAACAAAACAAAACAAAACAAAAACAAAAACAAAAAAAAAACTACCTTATAAAGTTGCTGTGAGGATTAAATGAGATGTACCAACTAAAGGCCCAGGAACACAAAGAATACACAGTAAATGGTAGCTCTTATCACTTTCTGCTGCTCTTCCCAGCGTCTCTGCTACTCTATGCTTTCCTTTGCATTTTGGGTAGATCTAGACTCCAGAAAGAAGGAGCTATCCTGGGCCTCACCAGGAAATGACCCATGTTCCAGACCTGTGGCCCTTTTCTACCTGGAAGTTGAAGTCTGACCCGGTTGTCTCATTAGTCTCTGAGGGAGCAGGGGAGGGAAAGAGTTTTGGACACACTGCAGAGCAGGAAACAGAGACACAGAAAGGTTGCGGAGTGGGCTGGTGACACAGCTGGAATGGGAGCCCCTCCTGCTGCCCTCCTAGCTCCTGGCTCCTTCCTAGCACCCCCTTATCACACATCAGGATGCCCTGGGGATGGTGGGGAGGTGCCAGGGATGGGCTGAGATTTGAGGGAGGCTCTGCACCCTTCCCTAGGCACTGCTGGAATTCCTCAGGAAGGTGGTGGCCCGGGAACAGCACAACAAGATGACTCTGTGGAATGTTTCCACCGTGATGGCCCCTAACCTCTTTCTGCACCAAGGGCGGCCCCCTAAGCTCCCCAAAGGCAAGGAGAAGCAGCTGGCAGAGGGGGCAGCCGAGGTGGTGCAGATAATGGTGCAATACCAGGATCTGCTGTGGACGGTGAGTGCTGCTGGGCGCTGGGTATCCCTCCTCTGGGTGCAGCTGCCCTGCCGCCCCTGCTGTCCAGGAGCCTGGGCATTGTCCTTTCAGTTCCCTAGTGTGTCCCTTGCAGGACCTTTGTTGACCTCTACACAGGCCTGTGTTTTCTTCCTCCCCCTGCCTTAGTAACCAAGAAGAAGTGTCTTCACTTTCTGTCTCCACTGCCACGCCTGTCAGTCAGTCTGCTGCCATCTGGTCTATCCCAGATTGCAGGAGTTCCCCCAACTCCTGCGCAAATAATTCCTTCACATCAAAGCTTTTATGCTGCTGAGAAAGCCCCATCCCTGAGGCCCAGGATCACAGGGCTGCCTAAGATAGAGCCTGGAACCAGACAACAAGGATACCCCTGACCCCCTGCCCCCACCGTGAGCTTTGCCGTGAGTAACAAGTGACAGCAAGGAGAGGAGCCAGAGCAGGAGAGAGGCCCCTCTGCGGTGTCAGCATGCATGGTGCCCCTAGCACTGAGATCCCTCCAGCTCTTGAGACTCCTGTGAACACAAGGTAGCACCATCTACCACTGCTGACCAGGCTGATTTCTCACCTAGGGATGTGTAGCCTCTTCCCTCCATCTGTTCATTCATCCTTCCATTCAGTCCCCCATCCACCCACCCACTCACCCACCTACCCATCCATCCATCCACCCACTCACCCACCCACCCACCCATCCATTTATGCAACTGCCCATCACCCACCCACTCACCCACTCACCTATCCCCCCCACCCATCTATTTACCCACCCATCCATCCATTAATTCCTCCAACTCCCCCATCCACCCATCTGCCAATCTGTCATCCACTCACCCATCCACCAATCATGCATCTCTCCACTCATCTACCAAGCCATCCATCCACTCATTCACCCATCCATCCACCCACCCATCTACTCAACCATGCATCTATCCAACTAAATCATGCATCTATCCAACTATCTACCCATCCATCCATCCACTCATCTACCAAACCATGCATCTATCCCACTATCTACCCATCCATCCACGCACAGTCCTTCCCCCATCCCTGCCTTCTTCCATGGTCATTAGGTTAGATTTCCTATTCCAGAAACCAGCAAGTGACGCCCTCTCTGACTGTTCCCACTTTCTTTCCGACCCTTCCTGGGCACTCTTCTGTGTTCTAAACACAGCAAATGCCAGCTGGCACTCCAAACTCATCTAGTACTTCACACTTCTGAATTTTTGCTTATGCAGTTTACTCTGCCTGGAATTCCCTTCCCTTTTTTTTTTTTTTTTAAGGGCAGAAGCCTGGTGTCCTCTGCTCATTCTTTAAGACCTCCTAGTTCAAGAGTCAACTCCTCTGTCAAAAGTCCCCTACTCCTCCCTCCTACACCCCTTACAACCCCATAGTTCCTTTCTTCTCTGCACTCAGCCCTTTGAGATAATGTTGCTACTAAAAGACATTGGATTGTAATACTTCTTTTTATTGGAGGAAGCTTTAAAAATTCAAGAAATTCCTGAAAGTTTTCTTGTTAGAAAAGCTTCAGAAAACATAGATGTAGAAAAAGTGAAAGGGGAGAACCCCCATCACCCTCGCCCTTCCCCGTGTGTGTCACCTTTAGACAGCACACACATAGCAAAGAGGGGAGTTCAGAATCGACTCCAGTTCCGTCAGACCCTGGGAGACAGAAACGTGTTATTATCAGGGTCCATGGAGTCTGGGTTCTCTGACTCTGCTGGGTTCAGATCCCACAGAGAGGCATGGGTTGATCTGGAGGTCTCTGTAGGAATCCCCCAGTGTGGGCTGTCTGGGGGTTCTCAGAACAGAGCCTGCTCCAGGTGTGTTTTGGGGATACCCCTGCCTGAGTGTGCCAGTGAGCAGCTATCTCTCAGCAGGTGCAGGACCCTCCAGCCTCTGTTGAGGGGACCACTATCCACTAAGCCTCAGGGTGGGCTCCACTCTCAGGGTCCCCTACTCCAAGGTCCACTTTAGGGGCTGAATGCCCCCTCCACATTCCACCAAACCAGTGCTTCCATCCCATGTCCAACAAATGCGTATTTCCAAGCCCTGTGGGACGCTGGGCCAGGGAAGAGGCCACGATGACCCTGGAGGGGGCTCTGCCTCTCGCCCCCAGCAGTCCTATCCCCCTGCCAAGACTTGATCCTTTCTGGCCAGGTCGCCTCTTTCCTGGTCGCCCAGGTGCGAAAACTGAACGACAGCAGCAGCAGGCGCCCCCAGCTCTGCGACGCAGGCCTCAAGACTTGGCTGCGGAGGATGCACGCAGACAGGGACAAGGCGGGGAATGGCCTCGAGGCGGTGAGTGCCCCCGACCCCAGACAGGTGCAGAAGGGCCAAAGCGACAGGAGGGCACCTGGGGCGCGGTGCTTCCCTTCCTCCAGGTCCCCGCTACCGGGCTGCCAGCAACGGCCCAGTGAGGCCACCAGGAGGCGCTGCGGCGCCGTCACGGGGAGAGAGGAGGCGTGGCTGCGAAACGAGGGCTTAGAAGGGGGTTGGGGAGGGGAAATGGAGTGACTTGGAGACTTCCCCTAGAAACCACCACCGCCGCCCCATTTTTAGGCAGCCCCTGGCCGAGGGTTGGGAAAATGGGGGTCGCTCTGCGGGGTGTGAGGCGATTCGGGCTGGGAGGGGGATAGTAGGAGGGAAGAGCCTTCCAAAAATGCTGAGTATTCCTGGGAGGGGTCCTGAACACGGTTCCTTATCAAAGTCCCGATCAGAGAAATTGATGAGCGTCAAGGCTGCACCGTGCACGATGTGTGGGTGGTGGGTCTTTATACAAACCTACATGTCTGTGTTTGTGGGTGCGTTGCATGTACTCCTGCTATGTGTACAAGTGCAAAACACAGGCATAGAAACACAAACACACATCCGGAATGTGTATGTCTGTGATCTGTGCCCAAGTGGCCGGTGTGCGTGTGTGTGCGTGTGTGTGTGCATCTTGTGGTTTTCAGCGTGGGCATTTGTGTAAGTGCCACATATGCGTGTTTATGCATCCATGTTTGAACTCCAGGCGAGCTGACTCCTATATATATATGGATCTTTCTCTCTCTCTCTCTGTGCAGACTCCCAAGGTGGCAAAGATCCAGGTGGTCTGGCCTATCAAGGACCCCTTGAAGGTGCCTCTCACCCCCAGCACCAAAGTGGCCCACGTCCTGAGGCAGTTCACAGAGCACCTCAGCCCTGGTTCCGAGGGTCAAGAAGACAGTAAGGATGTGGACAGCCTCCTTCTACAGTAAGGGGCACCTCCTGGAGGCAGGAGCCTCCTCCCTACAGGCAGGGCTCTGCACCCCGGAGCTGAAGGCCAGCAGGGAGTTACACATACTGTTGGCCTGACCTGGCCTTCCCTTTCTGGGGTGGTCAGATGGGTTCTCCAACCTTAGAGAGTTTCTTGGCTCCAAGTAATAATCATCATGACCACCACTCACTCATTTATTTTAATAGGTATTTAATGAATGCCTACCACTAGGCACCATGTTTTTCTGTTTGTTTGTTTGTTTGTTTTGAGACAGAATCTAGCTCTGTCGCCCAGGCTGGAGTGCAGTGGCTCGATCTTGGCTCACTGCAACCTCCTCCTCCCAGGTTCAAGCGATTTTCCTGCCTCAGCCTCCCAAGTAGCTGGGATTACAGGCGCCTGCCACCATGCCTGGCTAATTTTTTTGTATTTTTAATAGAGACTGGGTTTTACCATGTTAGCCAGGCTGGTGTCAAACTCCTGAACTCAAGTGATCTGCCCACCTCAGCCTTCCAAAGTGCTGGGATTACAGGTGTTAGCCACCGCACCTGGCCACCATGTATTAAGAGAATTACAGACTAGCCATGAAAAGAACAGACAGAGGCCCTGCTCTTAAGAGCTCACAGTCCTGAGGAAGAGCTGGACATAAAGCAAATCGTCACGAATCAAAGATCAAGTTACAAACTGTATTAGGTTTCATAAGAAATGCAGGGAACAATGTGTCTGGAAGACAAGGAAGCTGGTGTCATCTGGGAGCAAGGTGAGGCTTCCAGGCACAGAAAACTGCATGGTAAAGGTCCTGCAGCAAGGAGCAGAGCCTGGTCAAGGATCTGGAAGAAGGTCAGGGGCTGATGTGCAGCCATCATTCCCAGGGTACAGGAAACAGCCCGAGACCTCAAGAGCTTCCTTGTTGGCATTGGCACAAGGGACCCTCAGACTGTCATCTTCAGCAAGTCTCTGGTCCAGCTCCTCCTTGAACAGATGGGAGCACTAAGACTCAGAAAAGAGAAGGGACTTGCCTGAGGCCACATGGCAGATAAGAGGCCATGGAATTGAACTCAGGATGCCCATAATTATCATATAATAATTGTGATTCTTAGATGATAGGCATAATTATCATATGTAATCATACGATGTCCATAATCCATCTTGACTCAAAATCTTCCCCTCACAGCAGGCTCCTGTCCCCATCTGTCACCACTTATTCCCTTGCCCTCGCAGTCTCCATTCTGATGCCCACAAGGAAGGGGCCTCGCAGCGGGGTGCACCCCTAGCTGAGCCTCACCACGTGCCCTCCAGCTACCTCTCCCCAGCCCCTGGGTGCTGGACTCTGTCACTGGCTCCAGCTCTCTCAGGAGGGTCCTTATGCTGCTTCTCCCCCACGGGACCAAAAATCAGTGAGGACTGCCCTTTCCAGGCCTGGGGGCCATGCACAGTTGTTGGTCTTGCTGTTCCCAGAAGAAAAAGGCAGTAGTTGTTTTTTTTTTCTCTCTCTCTCTGTTTTACAGCCACAGGTCCATGGAGTCAGCCAACATCCTCCTCTATGAAGTTGGAGGGAATATCAGTAAGTTCCACTGTGGGAAACGGGAACAGAGCCCGGGTCCCTGGGAATTCTTCGACCTCAAAGGCTCACTGGGCCCTTCTTGGGGAGGCCAGAGTAGGTCTGCAGATGAGCCCTCCCCTCAGGTCTCTGTCTTCAATGAAACCAGGCAGAGTCCTGCTGTAAGGTTAAAGGTTAGCCTATGCAAGTCTTAGGAGCCTATCCTGGAGTTTGGATTTTGCCTAGAGCTGGCCTCAGGCTTGCAGAGAGAGGCAGAAGATTTGTTTAGTGTGAAGGTTCGCAGTAGCACCAGTGAAACCGACGCCTCTGGGACACCCTAGCTGGGATGGACCTCATCCTTGGCCTAGGGGCCATGGAGTCCTTAAGGAATTCTGCAAACACATATCCAGCTCTGGGAGGTCCCTGGCTCTGTGGGAACCAAGGATGGGCAGCTGTTTCCTTTGCGTTTTCTAGAGCAATGATCCTCAGACTTTACCAGAACCTCAGGTTCCACTGGAGGGCTAAGACACAGATGGCGGGGCCTAAGAATGTGTGTTTCTGATGAGTTCCCAGGAATTGCAGATGCTGCTGGTCGGGGGGGCCACACTTTGAGGGCCACTGGCCAAGAAGCAGAAGCTAAGACATGGCCTCAGTAGTACATGATGCATTGAGGGGGTGTCCCTCAGGAAAAGGGTTCCAAGGGACAGAGTGAAGGAGGATAGGGAAGGGGCAGGGGCCAGGAGAGTTAGCATCCTGGAGCTTGGCCTGATCCACTAGGGGGCTCTAGAGTACAAATCACATCAGAGTTGTTGCATTTTGAGGCAAGGAGACTGGTCTTTGGTAAGTCTGTGTGTCAGTCATCGACTGTGAGCTTCCCAGGGGAAAGGGGGTGTCACTTTTCTGGCAAGGCATCTTCCCTCAGTGGAGCTCAGTTCTCCAGCAAAAGAGGTAGCTGTGAGCTGTAGCAGTCAAGATGCATACAGCCAGGGGACAGTGCACTGCCTGGTGAAGGGCTCTGCAGGGGAACAGCATCTCCCACAGCCTCCCGCTCAACCTCCTTCACCCCTTCTTCCCACAGATGAGCATCGCCTGGACCCAGATGCCTACCTCTTAGATCTGTACCGTGCCAACCCGCATGGCGAGTGGGTCCTTAAACAGAGCCCCACCTAAACCCTGTGAGTCTCAGGAGCAGCCTGGATGCCTCCTCCTCTCCCCTGCTGGCTCTGTGTCCATGTACCCAGCATGAGAACAAAGCTATTTCAGGGGAAGGTCTGAGTTTTCTTCCAAGGCATCCTTCTCTGAAATACCTCTCAGACCCCTTAGAAATAGACTCAGGGCTAGTGCTCTCTCCACTCAGAGGGGATGAAGGGCTAGGGCCTCAGGGAGGGGAGGCCAACACTGTAGTCATGATCAGCCCTGGGAGAACTGGACAGAGGAAGAACTTCCCTTCACAGCTCTCATGTTTTAACCATGCACACAAAGCCCTCACTCCCCTCCACCCCCCAGCCCTCCAGAGAGTTGCTTCCTACACCGCGCTTGCTGTATGACACCACCACTTGGGGTGCTTGTATCTCCATGGGCTTCTGTCCATGGCTTCCAGACTGGAGGAAAATTAAAAATTCAACACCTTTATCAAGAGGTAGTTGGGTTTTTTTTTCCCCCCAGGCAAAATTGTTTTGAAAGTGGCCCTACAATGTGTAGTAGCAGCAGCACCAGAGACAAAACCAGGAGAGCTCTGTGACCTTGGACAAGCCCCTTGCCCTCTCAGAATCCTTCCAGGATGAGGGGCTAGGGCCTCAGGGAGAGGAAGCCAACGTTGTAGCCATGATCAGCCCCGGGCGAACTGGACAGAGGAAGACTTCGCTTCACAGCTCTCCCGCTTTACATGTTGATTTGTACAATCTTGTCATTTTATAATATAATATGTAAATGTAATTGTTTAAAGGCACAACAAGTTCAACATCACATTTACTTTGCCTGTTTTTCTCTCCAGTCCAGTGCTCGGTAGGTGTTGTCCTTCCAGCGAGTTGACATGGGAGCTTGGTGACGAGAGCATCTTGCTGAACTGCTCAAAGGGCATTGGCCCATGTGATCCAGCCACGCCTTGAACCCACAACCACCGGGGGTGGGGTGGGGGCAGGAAGAGAACTCAGAATGGGGAGGCATGGAGTAATGACACCCATTGCTGAAGGGTGGGGGCATTGCAGGGACAGCCTGTCTGGGAATCCTCTCATCTCCTACAGTCCCAGGTCTCACCCTTTCTCTTCTCCTCTGCCCTGGGTCTGTATCCTCAGGCCAGGTGAGGCTTCGCTTATTTGTTCACTTAACAATGAGTTTACTGAGTATTTAATATGTGTCAAGAGGTTCACAAATTTAATCTTCACAATAATCCAGTGTCTTCGGTTTGGGTTCCCCCAGAAGCAAAATGTGAGGCAAAGATTCAAGTGCAAATAGTGGTCCTAAGAAATGCAAGAGAGTGGGGATATGAGAGAAAGAGGGGGAGGCAGTCTATAAAAGGGTGCCCAATCACAAGCAGGCTACCACTGGGGGCATCTCGAGCTTAATTCCACTGGAGAACTGTGAGAAACAGTATGGAAGATGTCCTTTAGAGTCACCCTACCCAAGGGGCAAGGGAGCCAGTGTGTTTATTCAACTCCTGTGAGTCATTGGTTGAGGGCTGCTCCTGAGGAGTGTAGGTATTTGTTTCCTGGTACTTCCGCCTGCCAGAGCGCAGGCACACTGTGCTCCAATACTCAGAGAAAGCCCTCAAGAAGAGATACAGATACCGGCAACTAGACATTGGCCACTGTACACAGATAGCAAGTGCTGAAGGGATATGGGTGGGCATCAACAGCACCTGCTTCACCCTGTTAGGCAACGATGGTGAGATACTGATGCTGATGATGATGGTGATGATGGTGATGCCAATGCTAATGCTGCTGTGATGGTGGTGGTGACGGTAATGATGATGATGGTGATGCTCATGCTGCTGTGGTGGTGGTGGTGATGGTAATCATGTTGATGATGGTGATGCTGCTGATGGTGGTGATGGTGATGCTGCTGATGGTGATGATGGTGGGGATAATGATGGTGATGCTGCTGATGGTGATGATGGTGGGGATAATGATGGTGATGCTGCCGATGGTGACGGTGGTGATGATGATGGTGATGCCGCTGATGGTGGTGATGGTGATGCTGCCGATGGTGATGGTGGTGATGATGATGGTGATGCTGCTGATGGTGGTGGTGGTGATGCTGCTGATGGTGATGATGGTGGTGATTACGATAGTGATGCTGCTGCTGCTGCTGCTGGTGATTCTGCTGATGGTTTTGATGGTTATGACGATGGTGATGCTGCTGATGGTGATGATGGTGATAATGGTAATGATGATGACGGTGAGGGTAATAATGGTAATGATGGTGATGGAGATGATGGTGATAATAATGATGATGCTGATGGTGATGATGACAGTGATGCTACTGCTGTTGCTGCTGATGATGGTGATGATGCCAAGAGCTTGACAAGTTTAATCTTCACAATAATCCAGTGTCTTAGTTTGGGCAATGATGGTGATGATGTCAGCTGTCACTAAGCAGTTACTACGCACCAGGCATTTTACAGATATTAATTCCTTTGATTCTCACAACAACCCTATGTGACACACTATTATTCCCTTTTTATAGGAGAGGAAAAACCAAGGCTCAGAAAGTTAACATTACTTGTCTGCATGGCTGATAAGTGACAGGTTAGTCTGGTGTCAAGATGCAAGCTCTACTATTTTAGACCATAAATATGAATGTTTTGCCATAAATACCCATATTTAAAAGTGTTTTCATAATGGTCACTTCCTCAATGTCCCTTCTTCCCCGCCCCCATCCCACAATACAAATAATCTCAGAATGAGAAAAGGTATTTCTCTTAAACCAAGGAGACCTAGTAAGGAGGGATTGACATTTGTCGTGGAATTCCTCAATAGAGCATTTGAAGCTTGTAGCTGGTTAAGAGCCTCTGAGAAGCCTCAGTTTCCCTAGCAGCCCCATCTGAAGAACCAAGATGTAATGAAGCATGAATGTAGCCCAGCACTAGCCCCACAATCCTATGAGGTGAGTGTTACCATAGTTCCACTTTACAGATGGAGAAACTGAGTTTCAGACAAGTTAAACCATGGATTCAAAGTCAACACACAGGGTGAGAAACTTGGATGCCTGATTCCAAATCCAGGGCTTTTTCAGTCATACCATGATTTCCTGAAGTAAGATCAAGTGCCTGATAGGTGACGGCAAGAAGATTCAAGAACAGCAGTAGGAAAATTGGACAAATTATTCAAGTTGGGGAGATACCAAGGGATTCAGCCAGGGTTGCTGCTTCTGTTCACCAATGTCCTCTCTACCTCCCATGGTCTACCTACAAGTCTTTTGGACCTCCCTCTAAAATATACTCCAATCCATCCACTTCACTCCTTTGTTCCTACTACCATCCTAATCCAAACCACTATCATCTCTATGCCTTGGATAACAGTGATCATGATGGTGGTGGTGGTGGCATTGATGATGGTGACGGTAGTGGTGATGGTGGTGGTGGTGATGGAAATGATGATGATGTTAGTTGTGGTGATGATGGTAATGATAATGATTGTGATGATGGTGGTGGTAGTGGTGATGATGGTGATGATTATGATGGTGGTGTTGGTGGTGCTGGTGATGATAATGATGGTGGTGGTGGTGGTGGTGGTGATGAAGGTGATGATGATTATGATGGTGTTGGTAGTGGGGTGATGATAATGATGGTGGTGGTGGTGGTGACTGATGAGAATGATGATAATCTAAAATAGTTAAGAGTTTACATCTTGACACCAGATGGTGCAAGGCCTTGATGGCCTCCATGCCTCTTAACTGCTCTCCCTTCTTGCTTTCCTCTCTATTCATATATAGCAGCCACTGTGGGCCTTTAAAAACATAAATTCAATCTTACTGAAAGCCCTCCTGCTGAAAACTTTCCAGAGGGATCCCATTAAACAAGTATCCCAACTCTTTACCCTGGCCTATGAAGCCCTATGTCTGTGACACCACTTCACTCATACTCACCCCCACCTTACTTTGCAAAGCCAGTCACATGAGCCTCCTTCCAACTCCTCAGACACCCCAAGTTCATTCCTGCTTTGGGCTTTTGCACCTGCTGTTCTCTCTGTCCACAACACTCTTCCCCCAGCTACTTCCATGGCCAGCTCCTTTCACCTTCGGATCTCAGCTCAGATGTCCCTTCCTTTGAAAGGCCGTCTCTGACCACCCTATCTGAAGTTGCTTCTTCTGTCACTCTCTCTAGAATCACTTTAATTAATTTTCTTCCTAGCATTTATTAATATCCTAAATTATCTTATTGAGTCAGTTTTTTATTGTCTGTCTCCCTGACTAGGTTGTAGCCCCATGAAGGCAGAGACTATGTGGGCTTTTCTCACTTCTATGGATATGATAGATATGATGTGGATATAATGGTACTAGTTAGGTGCTTGATAAAAATTGGCTGCATGAATGAATGAATGAATGGATGGATGAATCCCTTTCTGTCCTTTTGTTTCCTCTGGAAGCTGTTGCCCTCATCACCTTATTTAACTCTAACTTCCCTGGGTTCATGTATGAAAATGAGAAAATGCATCTGAAGTACTTATAGCAAGTGCTCAGCCAGTGCTCTCATTATTATTAATTATTAACAAAGGCCAGACAGCCTAAAACAGTCACTAATGGTATTATCCTCCTGTGCTTCCCAGTACCTGTGCTGTTCCCCTTGCACACCTCATTCACTCATTCCCAGGGTTGGGATGACAGGATGCGATGTGGTTGGGGGGAAAATCCTTTACCCTTGGCAGGAGGTGAGGCAGGGCCTCTGTGAGTGCTGAGAGCCCAAGCCCTGCTGTGCTAACTTTGCACTCAGAGTGGGCTGTCAGCCACCAGCAGAGGATCCCAGTTTAATCACATGTCAGTTTCTCCATTCATCTTTGGTGCTATCTGAGGGTTCATCTTTTTCTACTCTGTGGCATCGTCATGATTGATGATCCTGCACCAGCTCCACTGCCGGGTTAGCTATATTAGCATAGCTCACAGTGGGTGCCCAGCTCCTCCGGGCTCTTTGAAGTCTGGGCCAGCATGGGCTGGCATCATGTTTCTCTTAAGGAGCTCTGTTGTGAATGGAATCGTGTCCTCCCAAAATTCATATGTTGAATCCCTAATTCTCAAGGTGACTGTGTTTGGTGATAAGGCCTTTAAAGAAGTAATGAAGGTAAAATGAGGTCCTAAGGGTAGCACCCTCATCCAATAGGGCTGGTGTATTCACAAGAAGAGGAAGAGACACCAGAGCTCCCTCTCTCTCCCCATGAGAGCATAGAGGACAGGCGGCGCGAGGACGCAGTGAGGTGGCAACTGCCTGCGAGACAGGAGAAGCCTCACCAAAACCCACATTTTCTGGCACCTTGATCTTGGGTTTCCTACCTCCAGAACTATGAGAAAATAGACTTCTGTTGTTTAAGCCACCCTGTGGTGTTTATTATAGGAGTCTTAGCAAGCTAATACAAGCTCCTAGCTGCCTCCATCTTCTGAGAGGAAGGAGGATGGAATTTGTAAAGATGTCTTCAACCAGGAGAGTTTCCTTGGTCAAAGGGTGGAAATGAGCCTCAGCAGGCGCGGACTGTCACTTGGCCCTCAGGTGTGTGCTTTCCTGGGAAAGGCTGCATTTATTGGTATGGGGCTGCAGGTAATTTGCCCAAACCAAAATTTGCAGGTAATTTTCAAACTGAATCTCTACGCTCCTAGAGACTCAGTTTGCTCTTTCTACATCACCAAAGAGGATGATGAGGATGAAATGAGGAAACCTACAGTCATGCAACAATTATATCAAGCACCTACTGTGTGCCTGGCACTGGGCTAGGCTGGGGCCACAGTGATGAGTAAATCAAGGAAGGTCCCAGCCCTTGTGGAGCTCACAGACTAGCGAGCGAGAGATATACTAACCTAGAAATGAAAAGATTTTATATTGTAATACAATTCTGCTGAGAAAAGTAAAACACAGAGAAGAGAGGACGTGGGGAATGTGGGCAAATCTTTGCTTTGAGGGGCCAGGGAAGGGTCTTAGATTGAGTGCCCTCAGAATCAGACCCTGAACCAGGAACCAGAGGGCAGGGTGCTTATTTGGGAGGTGATCCCAGAAAGACGCAGTGGAGGAATAGGGAAGTGAGGTGGGGAGGGGAGAAGCCAGTGAAGGTGTGCTAAAGAGCAGGTTACGGCAACTGGGACTCCACGCTGCAGGGGTTCCCGGGAAGCAGCGTAGAATACGCCGCTGACACGTGGAGAAAAGAAGGGAGAGTGTTAACCACCAACCCCCACCACTTACTGGTGGAGGGCTACTCCCAGGGCGTTTGCCCCCCGGCATTTCTACCTGGTCCCCCAGGCAGGCTCAGCACCCTCCTCTGCCAGAGGAGGACCTAGGCAGAGAGTCCCAGGTTCTGGCAGTAGAAAGCCATCAGCACGGACAGGAGCCATGGGTGCTGGGGTGGGGCAGATGTGACCTCTCTGAGGAGGCGACCCTTGAACTGACACCAAAATGATGAGAAGGGGCCAGCCACGGGATGAGCTGGGAGAGGAGCTCTGCAGATAAAAGGAAGAGAAAGATCTCTGCCAAAGCCCTTGTCGACGCTTTCGTTGTGTGCAGGTCAGAGGGATCGTCGGGACAGCCTGGGCTAAGGGATGAATCAGGTTCCCCAGGAGCTCTCTCTAGTCTCTTTCTTTCTCTCTTTCTCTCTCTCCCTCTCTCGGTTTCCACCCAGACCCCTCCCTTTGTACCCATCTTCAACGGAGGCAGTGATTGGCTGGCCAGAAGTGTGGGCGGGGCCTTTGGGGTCCAATCCTAGGAGGATCCGGGCCATTCATTGGCCCCTGTGGGAAGTGGGCAAGGTGGAGAAATGGGACCCCAAGGAGAGAGGTGAGAAGGAGGACAAGTTGACAAATTCCGCAACTACGAATGCCCTCCACTTCCCCAGTGCTGGAGGACAGGGCTGAGCCCTCCCTGGCCATTCAGTGATGCTCCCATGTCACACTGGTCATGCCTCCTGGTGGCCCGAAGTGGCCTGTCCCCAACAACGGCAGGTGGCCCCAGGACACAGGGAGCACCAGTCTGGCCTAGTGTCGCAAAGGCCTAGTGCCACAAAGACCACAGTGAGGCCAATTGGTGCTCAGTGACCCACAGAGGGGTGCTCTGACTGAAGTGGCCAAGGTAGGAGTGGAGCCCAGGCCTTGGATGTTCCATTAGGAAGTCCCTAGAGTGCCCTGCGGGCATCCCCTGGCTTGGCAGCGTCTCAGTGTTGGTCCCCAGAAGCAGGCAGTGAGACGAGGACTCCAGTGAAAGTCATTTATGTGGGAGGCGAAGGAAACAGCAGCAGGGGAGTGGGGACATGAGACAGGGAAGGGAAGGTGCCAATAAGCAGCGCGTCATCACACCAGCTACCGCATCGCACCAGCTACTGCATCGCACCAGCTACTCTGTGGGTGACTGGAGCTGAATCCCACTAGGGAACCCAGGGAGACCATGGAGACACTTCTCAGGGTTGGTTGCCCCTGGGAAGCAAGGAAGCAGGAGTATTGAAAAGCCCACTCTGGGCTGGGCACAGTGGCTCACACCTGTAATCCTAGCTCTTTGGGAGACCAAGGCAAGAGGATCGCTTGAGTCCAGGAGTTCAAGACCAGCCGGGGCAACATAGAAAACCCTGTCTCTACAGTTTAAAAACATTAAAAATTAGCTGGATGTGGTGGTACATGCCTGTGGTCCCTGTTAGGAGGCTGAGGTGGGAGGATCACTTGAGTCCGGGAGGTCAAGGTTGCAGTGGTTGCAGTAAGCCATGATCACGTCACTGTACTCCAGCCTGGGTGACAGAGCGAGATCCTGTCAAAAAAAAAAAAAAAAAAAGCCCCCACTAAGGTCAGTTACTGCTCAAGGCTGCTTTGGGTGGTCATTCCCCTGCACGTCCAGCCTGTGTGTGTTGAAGGGAAGACTCCATCTGCAGAACTTGTTGGAGCACACTGAAGTCACAAGCTTGAGAGATCTGTATTGGGATGACAGTATTACTTCACTTATTTGGAAATTCAATTGACTAGAGTTACATTCTCCGTAATTTCTACAAACACATGGGGCTAATGTAGGGTACCATGTCCCTTATCTGACCTTCGATTCCCCAGCCCTTCTCCCAGCCCCTAGCTCCCCAACTCAAGCATCCCTTTGCTCCAAGGCACAGTGTCTCCAGGAGACACCTTTGCAGGGGATTCACACTCACCAAGGTCCCTCATCACTAGCAGGGGCCACCCAAAAGCCCAGCCCTAACTCCCATGAAGCAGAGAGAGCCCCTCCCAGCTATTCTCCCTGCCTCCTTGTTCCCTCTCCCCTCCTTTTTTGGCCCCAATGTCCTCTGAACTTACTCTCTGCTCCTGCATCACAGCCTCTGCATATGTTGGCCCTTTTTCTTAGAATGCATTCCCACCACTCCAGTTTCTGCCTGTTGGAAAGTTTCAACATGCAATCAACAAAAATGTCTGCTGAGAGTTAGGCACTGGGAATGGAACATTGACTCAACACCACACAGACCTTCCTTTTGGAGTTTGCACTCAGGTGGAAAAAGAAATCAGTCATCACACACATTTTTCTATACTCACAATACAGTAAATGCGATGAAGAAGGACAGGGAGCCACAAACACATAGGGTTGGTGGGGGGTGGCTGGACTGGGTCTGGGGTTTCCCAGGAGGTTTCTGGGGCAGTGATATTAAGCTGAGGCTTGAGTGGGGTGAGAGGTGGAAGGGCATCCCAGGCAGAATAAACAGCATGTTAGGCCCTGAGATGGACTCTGCATAGCTGGTGTGGCTGGAATTGAGAGAAGGCAAGCAGGCGGGGGGCAGAGTGGGCAGGGACTGCAAATGGATCCTGAGAGATTTAGGAAGACAGGAAACATTTAAATCTATCAAGCCTCCCTGCCTGGGAATTCTGAGACCACCGTAGGTTTACCCTCAGCTCCCCTAAATGCAGCCCCCAAATCCTCCTTTAGGAGACTGTGCTGCTAATCTGTTCCAGAGACAGGCTTGGGACTCACTGCCCCAGGCACACCAAAGGAGTCTCATACATTCCTCAAGGCCTAATTCAAGTTGCTCCTCTTTGAGAAGCTTTCTAAGCTGTAATCAGCTTAGAAAGCTTCTCCCACCTCCCAAGTCCTCCACCTCCCAAGTCCTCCTTAGCTCTTGGCTCTTTGGCATCTGAGAGCACTGGGACAGGGGTGAATATTCCTTAGTCTGCCGCTGGGGGCAGGGCAGCCCAGGCTCTTGTTCCGGGGACGGTGGACAATACTGCCTGGTACCTGGCTGTGGGCAGGTGTGGGCCACCACCTTCAAGGACCCATCATTCCTGCCTGCTCCTCACACCTGGAGATCACAGGATATGTGGAACTGAAGCTTTTAGGGATCCATAAGGGACTTCATCCACAGACTTGCAGGGAATTATGGTGGGCTGCAGGAGGGGGTCGTCCCCTTTTCTTGGTTTTCCAAGGCTGGGGTGGTAGAAAGGAAAATGATTCCTGGCAAACCCATGCTGCTGTCCCCTGCCTCCCTCCCAGGGCTGCTGAGAGGGTGGGAGATGCCTTCTATTGAGAACTCCCCACCCCCATCTCCAACCACTTTGCATTCTGGGGCAGGGGAGTGGGAGCCACTTGTCATTGTTCCTGTACACTGGCTGGCAGGAGGCCCAGGGAGGGGGCTCCCCAATAGAAAATCTGCAGCTGCCTGTCTTTAAGGTAAAATTACCGTAATTACCCCAATTACTAAATCCATCAAGAGCTTTGGACCGGAGGCCTGGAGAACAATTGGGCCCTGATGGATCTGAGGAGTATGAGTCACGGGGGTGGGGGTACAAAGCACTTGGGATGAAGGCGAGTGGGGGCGGCAGCTGATGTTAAACCAGGGGTGGGGATGGGGAAATGCAAAGAGATTATGATTAGCCAAGACCCCACTTTCTTCATTCAGTGAGATTTTTCTTCTCTATTGGAAAGAAAAAAATACCCCAAATTCTGTCTGCCTTTTCCTTTCACAGAAGCCTGCACCCTGGGTGAGTGTCGTGACTCACGCCAGTAATCCCGGCACTTTGGGAAGCCGAGATGGAAGGACGGCTTGAGGCCAGGAGTTTGAGACCACCCTGGGCAACAGAGGGAGACCCCGCCTCTACAAGAAATTTAAAAATCAGCCAGGCATGGTGGTGCATACCTGTAGTCCCAGCTACGCCGGAGGCTGAGGTGGGGGGATCACTAGAGCCCAGGAGTTCAAAGCTGCAGTGAGCTATGATCGCACCACTGCACTCCAGCCTGGGTGACAGAACAGGACTCTGTCTCTAAAAAAAACCACAAAAACAAAAGAACCTTATACTCTGCGGCCACCTGACTTAGACCCGCTTTGACCTCTTAGGAGAGCTAAAATTTAAAGAGTTGAGAGCAATGGCTAGCATCTCCTGGGTCTCAGCATGGACCAGGAACTGTGGGAAGAGCTTTTCAGCCTTCCTCCCTTTCAACCCCATGAAGTGGGTTTCCTCCTGCTTCACAGACCTGGGTGCCCACATTTCCTCTTGGCCTGGGTTCTAAGCAAACCAGCCCCTGGGCCTGGTTGGCTTCTGTACTCCTCACCATGCTTGGTAAAGGAAGTGAAGGACAAGGCTGGCAGATTAGGTGGGTTACTGGGAAAAGCACCTTTCAGGACATGTCCCCTCTTTTCATTTCTATTAGAACTTCACTACATTCAAAGAGTAGTTAAAACATTCAGATTCTTCCTCTCAGTCGATCTGGATTTGTAGCCTAAGGAAATAATCTCTAATTGTGGAAAGGCTATATCATGAAGCTAATTCTTTCAGCATTGTTTATGCTGGCTGCACAATTTAAGAGAAGATCCAGGCTGCTGACGCCTCTGTACTCCATTGCCAGGAGGAGTTATGTCTGCACGACCCCAGGCATAGAAGAAAGAGATCCCCTTGGCTGAAGTAGACTTAGACCAGAATTGGAAGGCAGATCTGGGTTTCCACAGAAGACATTGGGACCAAAGCCCCCGCAAATTATAAAATTTAAGTATGACCTGGCTTGTCCTTGGTGCCTGTATCTCCAAGGTGACTTTGCAGGGCTTGTAGGTGTTGCTCCAGGATTTAGGATGTCAGGGTCCAGGCCAAATAGCTTCCTAACTCATCATAACTAATATGGTTAACATGGAAAATTGTGAAACAATTTAATGTCAAAACATTAAGGGCCAGCGTGGTGGCTCATGCCTGTAATCCTAGCACTTTGGGAGGCTAGCAGGGAGAATGGCTTGAGCTCAGGAGTTTGAGACCAGCCTGGGCAACATAGTGAGACCTCATCTCATCCAAAAATCAAAAAGTTAGTCTGGCATGGTGGTGTGCACTCAGGAGGTAGAAGGAGGATCACTTGAATCCATGAGTTTGAGGATACAGTGAACTATAATTGTGCCACTGCACTTCAGCCTGGGTGACAGAACAAAACCCTACCTCAAAAAAGAAAAGAAAAGAAAAGACTAGAAAAGAAAAGAAAAGAAAAGAAACGAAACTAAACATAGGGAGACTGGCTGATTAGATGAAGTTTTGTGCAGGCTTTTAAAATAATGAGTAAAAAGATTCTTTGAAATCTAGGAAATTACAATAGAATGTTTATTGTCACGCTGGTTTTTTGTTTTTTGTTTTTTGAGACAGAGTCTTGCTCTGTTGCCCAGGCTGGAGTACAGTGGAGTCTAGAGAAGGGCAGCAGAGCCCTTGACCATCACCCAGGCTGGTGCCAATCCTCAGGGGCTGAGCCACTGCCTCTAGAAGGCCTGGGCTCAGGGAATGCCTCTGAGTCAGAAACACTGTGGGACAATATTCCCTGACGTTTTCCCAGCAAAGGGCCCTAAGGGAAGAGGAAAGTGCAGGTGAGCTTGGAGCAAACATGAACTCTACCCATTGGCTCATTCAATTATTTATTCATCCATTCAAAACACTATTCTTGCTATAATCCTAAACAAATTAACCCAGGAACAGAAGACCAAATACCGCATGTTCTCACTTATAAGTGGGAGCTAAGCGTTGAGCACACATGGACATAAATATGGGAACAGTAGACACTGCAGCCTACTATGGGGGAGGGGGAGGGTAGGTTAAAAACTACGTATTGGGTACTATGCTCACTACCAGGGTGACAGGATCCATACTCCAAACCTCAGCATCACATAATACTCCCGTATAACAAACCTTCACATGTACTCCCTGAATGTATCTGAAATTAAAGTTGAAGGCTGGATGCCGTGGCTCATGCCTATAATCTCAGCACTTTGGGAGGCCGAGGTGAGAGGATTGCTTGAACCCAGGAGTTTGAGACCAGCCTGGGCAACAGGACGAGACCCTGTCTCTACTAAAAATAAAAAATAAAAAATAATTAGCCAGGCGTGGCAGCATGTGCCAGTAGTCCCAGCTGCTTGGGAAGCTGATGTGGGAGGATCACTTGAGCCAGGAGGTTGAGGCTGCAGTGAGCTATGATCGCGCTACTGCACTCCGGCCTGGGCTATAGAGCAAGACCTTGCCTCAAAAATTAATTAATTAACTAATTAAAATACGAGTTGACATTTAAAATCAAATGTTCTCATGGTGTCCTCTGTCTACAGCCCTGTGATGGGACCTGGGGATACTACCATGAACCAGACAGAAATAGCTGCCCTTCAGAGCTTCCAAGGCAGCCACACAAGTTGCTCTTTTGTGAAATTTTATGATTTCCTCTCAAATATTCACATGAATTTTACATTTTATTTCGTAATGTAGCCGTGCTTGTTTTTGTAATTTTAAAATGATGTTTTCACAACAATATGAATGGACTTAATGCCACTACTGGATTGCACAGTCGAAAGGGCTAAAACAGCAAATGTTATGATATGTATATATATGTGTATATATGTAGGTATTTTAGACGGAGTTTCGCTCTTGTTGCCCAGGCTGGAGTTCAATGGTGTGATCTCGGCTCACCGCAACCTGCGCTTCCCGGGTTCAAGCGATTCTCCTGCCTCAGCCTCCGAGTAGCTGGGATTACAGGCAGGTGCCACCATGCCCGGCTAATTTTGTATTTTCAGTAGAGACGGAATTTCGCCATGTTGGTCAGGCTGGTCTCGAACTCCCAACCTCAGGTGATCCGTCTGCCTGGGCCTCTCAAAGTGCTGAGTTACAGGCATGAGCCACTGTGCCTGGCTAGTATGTATATTTTTATTGTGGTAAAATAGACATACAAAAATCTTACAATTTTAACCATTTTCAAGTGCACAATTAGTGGCATTAAGTCCATTCACATTGTTGTGCAACCGTGACCACCTCCAAAACTTTTTCATCTTCCCAAACAGAAATTCTGTACCCATTAAACACGAATTCTGCATCCCTCCCTACACCCACCCCGGGAGCCATCATTGTACTTTGTTTCTCTATTTTTATTTTTTATTTTTTTGAGTCAGGGTCTTGCTCCATTGCCCAAGCTGGAGTGCAGTGGTGCAGTCTCGGCTCACTGCAACCTCTGCCTCCCGGGTTGAAGCAATTCTCCTGCCTCAGCCTCCCGAGTAGCTGGAATTACAGGCGTGTGCCACCACATCCGGCTAATTTTCTGTATTTTTAGTATGGCTACCATTCATTCATTCCACAAATATTGGCTGGGTATCTGCCATGTGCCAGGAACTCTACTAGATGATATGAAGATGAACAAAACTGGACAGAACCCCTGCCTTCATGCCCTTCCTGCCCATAGGGGAGGCAGGCATTGATCATGGCATCTCTGTCCTGTGGTACTAAAGGTCCAGCAGCCCATGCTGGGAGGCAGCATTTCAATCAGCAGTGGGGATGCTGCTTGGTGGGCTGGCCCAGATCCCAGTGTCCCATCACTTTTCTGAGCCTCAGTTTTCTCGTCTGTGAAATGGGAGTGATCACTCTCCCCATCCAACCTCTTGGTGTGGCAGGATGAGGTTCTCTGTTCCTCACACCCTCTTCTTTCCTCCCTCCTCTGTGAGATCAGCAAAGGCAAATTCTCATCCCCGTTTTGCAGATGAGTAGACTGAGGATCAGGGAGGCAGGGCAGAGCATTTACCAGAATCTTTCCCAGGATGGTCCCTGTCCCTCACTAAGTCACTGGATCTGCTCTCCCCAGCCTGGGGGCACTGCCACCCCTCCAGCTGGGCTCCTACCGAGTGCCAGCCAATGTGTCCTGGTGTCTGAGGGTAAAGACTAGAGGCCTGGCAGGACCCTCCCAGGGTACCTCCTTTTTACCTGTGTCCTCCCACCAGGCAGGGCTCCCTGGGCTCCAGCAGGGGCAGGCAGGACCCCCCCAGGGCACTTTACTTCCCCAGCCTTCAAATGAGTTCCCTGCCCATGTTGTTTTCTGTCCAGTTGGAGCACAGATCCCACAGTCACACAGACTGGGGCTTAGTTCTTATCTGATCTGTGGGACCTTAGCTGGGGGTCTCTAAGTCTCATTGTCCTCATCTATAAAACCACTCCTTCTGGTGGATAAGGAAACTGTGCTCACCTGGTGGGACACTGCTGCATTCACCAACTCAGGCTGCCATAACAAAACACCATAGCCTGAGTGGCTTATGCAACAGAAATGCATTTCCTCCCAGTTGTGGAGGCTGGAAGTCCAAGGTCAAGGTGCCGGCAGGGCTGGTTTCTCCTGAGACCTCTCACCTGGGCTTGCAGATGTGTCTTCACATGGCTTTTTCTCTGTGTGCGTGCATTCCTGGCATCATCCTCCTCTTCTTATAAGGAAACCCATCCCATGAACCAGGGCCCAGACCTTATGATGTTCCTTTTACCTAATTACCTCCTTAAAGGCCCTATCTCTAAATGTACTCACCTTGGGGGTTAGGGCTTCAACCTACAAATTCTGAGGGGTTGAGGAAGACACAATTCAGTCCATAACTACTCAGCAATTAAAAGGAACAAGCCACTGATGAGCAAGAGAAGCCAGACATGAAATGTAGACATGTATGATTCCATTTATATGAAATGCTGGAAAATTCAGAACGAATCTGTAGTGACAGAAAGCACAGCTGTGGTTGCCTGGGGCTGGGGGAGGGGAGAATTCTTGGGACAACCCGTGGGAGCACTGACTCCAAAGGGTTCCAAGGGGGCTTTCTGGGGTTGATGAAAATGTTGCCTCTTGATTGTGGTGACGGTTGCACGGAAATATACATTTGTCGAAACTCATTGAACTGGATGCCGAAAATGAGTGTGTAAATTGTATGCATGTAAACCATACCTTGCTAAAATAAAATTTAAAACCCTACCTCAAAGGGTTAAAAAATAAGACTCAAGTTAGATAGTTGTTAGGAGTAAATGAGTTAATGCCTGCAAAGTGCTTAGCTTGGAGCCCGGCATGGTGTAAGTGTGCAAGTAAATGGTAACCATGGTAACCTGAAAACAAGACTTTTGCCCAGTAAGTGGGGCAAGAAAGAAATAAACACAGAAGGCAAGGGGTGGGGAGCGATGCTTCTCCCACGCCCACAGCAGACAGGCAGGGGCTGTGATCTCAGCCTCCTGGAGTCATCAGGTCAGTCTTCCGGCCCAGGCGAGGATTCCTATAATGCCTGTCAGAATCTTTTGGGCCCTGGGGGCAGCCAACTGCAACTTAGCCCCGTTCAGCCCTGATCCTGTTTTTTTTTTTTTCATTCATTCATTCACTGACCATGCACATTGGACTACCTAGCACAACAAAAGACAATAATAGCTGCTTCTGTTTACTGAATGATCTTATGTGCTCAGTGCTTGACATTTTAGGCTGAACCAAATGAAAGAGCTGAGATTCCACCAGTTTTTACCCACAAAATGCCAGTTTACTGTGGTTCAACCTGATACATGATCTCCTTCATCATTATGACAAATCTGTAGAGTAGATATGATTATTCCCATTTTGTGGCTGAGAAGATGGAAGTTCACAGAGATGAAGTGCCTGGCCCAAGGTCACACAGCTGTGAGTGGCTGAATTTGAACACAGGTCTGACTCTGAATCCCATATGTTACATGTTCCTTGCCCTTAAGGAGTACCAGTCTAGTGTAGGGATGAATACATTCAATATGGCCCCCTGGGTCTCGCCCACTCACCCCCTGAATCCTCCCAACAGGCTGCCCTCAGCTTTTCAGACCCTGGACATGAGTGTCCTTGGTCTTCCAATGATGCCAAAGTCCTGCCGCCCTGCAAACAGCTCCCCTGCCCACCAGGACATCTTGCCTTCTCTGGACCTGCTTCTCCCCGGACTTCGGGGGTTGCGTGGTCAGTGCTGGCTGGTCCCTGGTGAAGCTGTACTTGTGTGTCTCCGTTGCCCGAGGAGTTGGCCTCATTCTGTCCATCTTGTGCTCACTCCAAGCCCACCCCTTCTTCAAGACTCCCTCTGAGTTCAGGTTTGTCTTTAATTCACAGCTCATTAGTAGATCAAAGAAGACAGAGACACCCTGAGTCTAAGGGACCCTCAGGCAGCCCCATCCTCACACTGTAACAAGGTGCCCCCTTGGCAGGAGACAAGGGGATCCCCCCGGCTCCTCTTTGTGAAGCAAGGAGAAGGGGCTGGGACCTAGCTCCAGGCTCCCCCGTTTATAACAGGGCCAGAGGTTCAGCTGGCAGGGCTGAGGCAGAGGCACTGGAAAGCCGTCAGCCCCTCCTCCAGAGCCTGAGCAGGACAAGGACAGTTAATTCCACTGGTGTTATCAGCTGGGCACAGGCTCTGGTTGCATAGCAACCCAGATTGCTCTCTGCCTCTAGTGTTCCAAAAAAAAAAAAAAAAAAGCATTTTCTCCAACTCCGTGAAATGGAAATGGGCCTGGGGCAGCCCAGGCTCCCTGCCCCCAAGTGTGGCTCATTTGTAGGAAGCCCCAACACATGCTCTGCTGTGGGATCCCCACTCTTAAGGCCTTCATCCCCCTCTTGCCTCACCCATGCCAGGCTGGGGGTAGGAATTCACCCACCACCCTACTGCTGCAATGTGAAGCTGGGTCAGAAGTGAAGTCTCAGTTTGTCCAAGGGGATGCTGGACAGGCCTGGGATCTGGGTGACAAGGCATGAACTGGGGGAGCCCAGCCAGTTCTGGCAATGCAGTTTACTTATTCATTCATTAAGAAATATTTATTGGGCAACTACTGGGTCCCATACCCGTAAACTTCCCAGACTCGGTGAGTTAAAGATGGCTGCCAACTATTTGCCACTCCTTCCATGAAGAAGTGGAATCCATTTCCCTTCCTCTTAAATTGGGGCTGGCTCTGTGGCTGGTCTGGCCAGTGGAATGTGACAGTAGTGACACTGTATAACTCTGAGACTGAGCCCTAAGAAGTTAGCAGATTCTACCTTTGTGGCTTGAAATGCTCCTTCTTGGAACCCTATCACCATGATGTGAGGAAGCCCAAGCAGCCACGTGGAGCGGCCCTCTTTAAGTCTGTATCATTTACCAGTTGCATGAGTAAAGCCATATAATACCATGTGAAGCAGAAGAATCCTCCAGCTGAACCCTGACCAGGTCCTTGACCCACAGAATCATGAGCAAATAAAACTATTCTCCCTTTGAGCTAGTAAGCTTTGAAGTAGCTTGTTATGAAATAATAGATAACCAAAACACCAGGAGAGCTCAGCTTTTCATTCATAGATTCTCAAATACCAACACACATGGTTTAAGTACCTGATGTATGCTAGGCCCTGTGCCCAGCTCCAAAGCAAAATACCACTCACGCTGGGGAGCTGGAGGCATCAGGAGATGGCACATAGGCAGACAGCAGAACCAAGAGCCCAGGGATAAGAGCAGACAATTAAATAGAAACCATCCACAATTAAAGGAGTCACAAAAGAAGGTGGGGAAGGCAATTTTCGTTGCTGCTCAGACCACACAGTGTTGAATTCAAGTATCAACTCTGCATATTTGGAAATAGGTGCCTGGGCCACATGGGAGGGATTCTGAGGTGAAGTCTGGGCTCCAGGGTGATGGATTCATGGTGTCTACAGTGGCTGGGGAGAGGAGAATGCAGGTACCTGTCTCATGCCTGTGCTTCTTGAGCACATGCTGTCTCCTGGCCTCTGCGACTAACTCTTCTGCACCTACTTAGACAAGGAGAGAGGCTGGAAAACAGGTTGTTCAGGCAGGCTTCGTGGGGGCTGGAGCAGAGAGGACCCCAGGCATGCATTCATACTTTTCAAACTGGAGTTACAGACCTCCTTATAAACCAGCAGGACAGCTTCAGAGGGTTAGTTTTTAGTTTAGTTTAGTTTTGTTTTAAAATGTCTTCTAGTCAATTTAGTTCAAAATTCCATCGTCTTGTTCTGTATTCTTGGGTCAGACTTTCACCTGGCTCTTTTTTTTTTTTTTTTTTTTTGAGATGGAGTTTTGCTCTTGTCGCTCAGGCTGGAGTGCAATGGTGTGGTCTCAGCTCACTGCAACCTCCGCCTTCTGGGTTCAAGTGATTCTCCTGCCTCAGCCTACCAAGTAGCTGGAATTATAGGCACTCACCACCATGCCCAGCTAATTTTTGTATTTTTAGTAGAGACGGGGTTTCATCATGTTGGCCAGGCTTGTCTCGAACTCTTGATCTCAGGTGATCCGCCCACCTCGGCCTCCCAAAGTGCTGGGATTACAGGCATGAGCCACGGCACCCGGCCTCTTTTTAATACTGATGTCTGGGCTCTACCCACCCACCCCCTTCATGCTTGGGAGTCACTGTTTTACAGCTCCTCAGGTGATTCTAACATGCAGCCAGAGTTGAGAAAATAGCCGCCTAACCCTTGGAGACACACAGCTGATAAAAGGAAAGTCTTGGTTCTCAAGAAACATCTAGGTTTGGGGTGGGGAGTCGGGGGTAAGTAGGAGGCAGTTGTGTGCTGATAAATGTTTCTGTGTTCCAGGGAAAAGAGGCTTGATTTTTAGCATTTGCTGATTTTTGTGATATAGATACTTTCACTATGGCCGATTTCAAGCCACCAGCATGATGTAACTGAATGCTGGGTTGGGATGAGAGGCACAATGGGCACACCACATACTAGAGGCAGGCACATCCATAGCTCATGACAACTCTGGGTGAGAAGGGCTCTAGTTACTTTGCACTGGACCAGCATCAGACCAGCAGCCTTGGCACCACACGGGCGCTGGTGAGAGAGGCAGAAGCTCAGGTTCACCCCAAATCAACTGAATCAGCATTTGTGCTTTAACTGGATCTCCAGGCGATTCATGAGCACATTCAAGTTTGAGAAACTCTGCTCCAATAAATGAATCTGTAAAAACCTTTTCTGGGGCCCGGCATGGCATGGTGGCTCACGTCTGTAATTCCAGCACTCTGGGAGGCCAAGGTGGGAGGATCACATGAGGCCAAGAGTTGAAGACCAGCCTGGGCAACAACATACTGAGACACTTGTATCTACAATAAAATAAAATAAAAATTAGCTGGGCATGGTGGTGAGTGCCTATAGTCCCAGCTACTCAGGAGGCTAAGGTGGGAGGATCCCTTGAGCCCAGGAGTTTGAGGCTGTGACGATCAATGATTGTGGCAGTGTACCCCAGTGTGGGCAACAGAGTGAGACCCTGTAGAAAGAAAGAAAGAAAGAAAGAAAGAAAGAAAGAAAGAAAGAAAGAGAAAGAAAGAAAGAAAGAAAGAAAGAAAGAAGAGAAAGGAAGGAAGGAAGGAAGGAAGGAAGGAAGGAAGGAAGGAAGGAAGGAGAAGGAAAGAAAAAGCAAGCAAGCAGATGGAAATAACCATATCTAGAAGGGTCAGAGAAGCCTTCCCAGGAAGAGTGGCATAAGAATTGGGTTTCAAAGGATGAGTAGGAGTTTTCCATACAGATAAGAGGTAAGAATGGGGAAAGGAATTGTTGAGAGGGATGAGTATGGACAAAGGTATAGAGTGGGGAAAAGGTGGTGTGGAGAGGGCATGGGGTGCAGTGGGAGGAGATGAGGCTAGAGAAGTGGGTTCCCAAAGTGTCACCTGACCAGCAGCATCTGCGTGCTGGAAACTCTTGTGAAATGCAAATTATGAGGCTCCCCTCCTAAATCTACTGAATCAGAAATTCTGGGGGTGGGACTAGAATCTGTATTTTTTCATTTTTTATTTTTATTTTTTGAGACGGAGTCTCACTCTGTCGCCCAGGCTGGAGTGCAGTGGTGCAATCTCAGCTCACTGCAACCTCTGCCTCCCAGGTTCAAGCGATTCTCCTGCCTGAGCCACCTGAGTAGCTGGCACTACAGGAGAGTGCCACCATGTCCAGCTAATGTTTGTATTTTTAGTAGAGACGGGGTTTCACCATGTTGGCCAGGATGGTCTCGAACTCCTAACCTCAACTGAGTCCTGATTTCTGAGAGACAGACAACGGCATATGTGTGACTGACCAGTGGGCTCTGCTGAGCACCGATGGGTTTGCTGATGGGACAGTTATGGAGAAGAAATCTCCTGAAAGCCTCCTCCACCTTGAACTCATACTCACTAGCGACCTTGGCTGAAATGTCACTTCCTCTGTAAAGCCCTCTCCCTGCCAGCCACTCGCCATCACTGTGACTCCACTGCCTCCTCAGCCCTCCCCATTACCTCTCAAGCTGTTCTCTAATGGCTTAGCTGTCCTTCCAGCACAAGGCCAGGACCTTGTACATCTTGGCATGACATCCCCAGCACACTGCCCCACGTTACCCCCATTCCAGCAGCTCACTCTTGATTGAGCACTTACTGTGTGTGAGCACCATGCCATGGGCTTTCCCGGAGCTGTGTCATTTAAACCTGAGAACTGCCCCTATGAAATGGGTACTAGGTTGTCAACCCCATTTTACAGATGAGGAGACCAAGGCACAGGAAATAAAATACACTGCTCAAAGCCACATGGCTGGTGAGCCACAGGCAGCCTGCCTCCAATAGACAAACACATTTTGTTGTTGTTATTGTTGTTTTTGTGCTTGTTGCAGGAAGGGAGGGAAAGGGGAAGGGAAAAGTGGGATTTCCTGAGCATCTTTATCACCCATGAGGTCCACAGTGCCCTCCCAGACTCCTGGCTATTCTCCCTTCACTCTGAGGGACACTGTGGAAGGACCTGGAAGAGCTGAGCCTTGTCCAGGACCAGTGGCTGCTTTATTTAGGGCACAATGAGCCAGTGTCTCTGCTGTGACTCAGCCACGGCCCAGGGGTCTCCAGGGAGAGGGGACTGTCTGCAGGCCCTGGCTAGCAACTCTCTGCTAACAGCACCTTTCAGCTCCCCCTCTCTCAGCTGCTGTGGCCATTAGCGCTGAAATTAGCATCGCAATTGCCTTTTAACTATTCTTAGCTGTGAAAGAGACCAGGCTGCCCCGCCTCTCTCTCCCTGCCTAGAGAGCAGCGTTGGCTTCCCTTCCTGGATCTAAGGACCATCCCCTGTCCACACTCCCGAGCCTCAGTTTCTTCAACCTCCAAGTGAGGGTGATAATCCAAGCTTCGAAGGCTTATTGTGATGCATATAAAATGCTTGTCATAGTTCCTAGCACACTGTGAGCAATGATGCCAGTTGTGTTTGGAGACCCAGGAGTGCAAGGATATGTATGCAAGTCCACGCCATAGCCAGCGTTAGTGCTCAGGTCCTCTTGACTCTGAGCTTAGGGCTCTTCCTGTCCCACCATGTCAATCCTTAAAATGTGCCTTTCCCTGCCAACAATGGCTTGTTTGTAGGCTGGGCAATCACGCTTGTAATCCCAGCATTTTGGGAGGCCAAAGGGGAAGAATCACTTGAGGCCAGGAGTTGGAGGCCAGCCTGGGCAATGTATCGAGATCTCATCTCTACAAAAAATTTTAAAAATTAGATGGGCGTAGTGGAGTGCTCCTATGGTCCCAGCTACTCAGGAGGCTAAGGTGGGAAGATCACTTGAGCCTGGGAGGTAGAGGTTGCAGTGAGCCAAGGTCACACCTCTGTACTCTAGGCTGGACAGCAGAGTGAGATCCTGTCTCAAAACAAAACAAAACAAAAAACACAATCATATGAGATGACAGTAAACAAGACCTCGCCTAAAAACATTCAGCTTTGTCATCATAATTAGAAGATTTTTACTATAAAATAATCAGGCCTCAGTGAAGAGAGGGGACTTAACCCAAAGGAGTTGCAACCACTGGGTCATCTAGTTTGCCTCTTAAAAATGTGAACACTAACTTTTGGTATGCAGCAAAAGGTTGAAGGGACTGATGATGAAGCCCAGCTGCCTGGTTCCAGTCCAGTTCTGCCACTCCCCCCAGGGTGACCTTAGGCCAATTACTTAACCTCTCTGTGCTTTGGCTTCCTATTCTGCAAAATGAGGATAATAATGCCTTTCCGGCAAGTGTGTTCTGAGGTATGAATCAGTCAATGTACCTGAAGCACCTGGCACAGCAGTAAGACACAGTGAGAATCAGGTGAGTGTTTGCTCTTGTTACTCATTAGGCGTCTTTACTTACTTGCTTGTGTGGCTTCCAAACTGCAATTTGGGGAGGGGGTTCTGCAATCATCAGCAGTAAATTGTTTTTAGGCCAGTCACCGTCACATGGACCATGCTTTCTTACCCTTGGTTTCGACTTGAATCCCAGTCAGGCCAGGAGGGGAGAGCCCCAGGCTGACCCCGTTTAAGGTGCAAAAACTGAGGCTTGAGAAAGTTAAGTGACTTTTCCAAGATACACAGATTATAAAAAGAGGAGCCTGGCCTTGAATTCAGTCAAGTCTCCAATGCTGGGCACCAAGTAGCAGGCCCCTCAGCCGGCCCTGCATCTTCTTGGGCCTCCCCATAACCCCTGTCAGCAATCCTGATTTAATGCAAACACCATATCCTTCCCTCCAGGCGGAGGCATATCTGGCAGTGCTTAAAAGCACAAATAAGCTGAGATTGATATGAGGATGAATTGAACTAACATTTATACGACCAGTACAGGGCGTGGCACATGATGAGTGCTAAGTTAGTAATATTTATGATGATGATGACTATTACTATTATTATTTTGAGACAGGGTCTCACTGTTGCCCAAGCTAGAGTGGAGTGGTGCAATTAAGGCTCACTGCAGCCTCCACCTTCAGGGCTCAGGCGATCCTCCCTCCTAAGCTTCCTGGGTAGCTTAGACTACAGGCACGTGCCACCACGCCCAGCTAATTTATTTATTTATTTTGTAGAGAAGAGGTCTCACTGTGCTGCCCAGGCTGCTCTCAAGCTCCTGGGCTCAAGCGATCCTCCTGCCTCGGCCTCCCAAAGTGTTGGGATTACAGATGTGAGTCACTGCACCTGGCCTATTATTATTTAGCTCAGAAAAATCAACCCTAATGACCTCAGCAGATACACCACTTTCAGGCTTTGATTTTAGGTTCCCTACACAATTTAGGGCTGTGTCCTGCTTTAAATATGTAAATGCTGCTGTGAGAAACACATGCTCGGGAGGGAGAAGGGGTGGGCTCCGAACCTAAGACTTGCCAGGAACTCAGATGGGGACTTGGGAAAGCTGTAAAGAAGAGGTCCCTGATCTTATGAAGTTTATGGAAAACTACCTAATTACAAAATTACTTCACGCCTTGAAAAAGAACGGAATGAACAGGACGCTATTATACAGAATAACGGAGGGGTGGGGCTCCACTTCTGATCAGAGGGTTAGGGAGGACCTCTTGGAGGCGGTGATAGTTAAGCTGACACCTGAAGGAGCCAGTCATGCAAAGAGTGGGTCGACAGCTTTCCAAGGCAGAGGGAATCAGGAAAGCGATGGGCTTGTCTGAGGAACAGAAAAGACAACGAACGTGTGAGTCACACTAAGGGGTGCCGTGGTGCGGCATGAGGCTGGAGCCTGATCACTCCGGGTCTTATTGGCCACGGTGAGGAGTCAGGGTTTCATGCGCCCCTGCAGTCAGAAAGGATGGCCCAACCCCAGTGCCCTAAGTCCGGAAACATTCAAAGCTGCACCCAGGGTAGCGGGATCCCGGGCCTCTGGGGGCCGAGAGGGGCGTTAAGTTCAGGGCTTCAGGGTGCAGCCCTGGGGCCCGTACCCCCAGCCTCCAGCACACAGCTGGCAGCGCTCGCCCCTTCTCCGCGCGGGCCCTCAGCTCAGCTCCCTCTTCGCTCCCTGTGCCCCCGCGAGCGGGAGGGAGGGGATGCTAGGACGCCCTGTCGGCGTCATCGCCGCTTTCCGCCATTGTTTAGTCGTGGTGCTCTCATTTTCTCTGAGTCAACAATTTTCTGCTCGGCTCCGCGCCGACCGGCGAACGCGGGGCTTTTCCTCGCCCGCCTGATGACAGCAGAGCGGCGCCGAGCAGCGGGCCCGGAAGGAAGCTCCGGGCGCCTGCCGGGTCCCAGGCGTCCGCTGCCGCCCACCCACACCAGACCCCGCCCCCGCGCGGCAAGCCCCGCCCATCCACGCCAAGCCCCGCCCCCACACCCGGACCCACACAGCAGGCCGTCCCCACCCCGCCCCCAGAGCTCCGGGGCGCCCCGCCCGCTGGCCGCACAGGCGCAGTGAGCACGGCGACCGCCGGTGGTTGGGTGTCTCCGCGGGCCGAACCGGCTGCTCGCCCAGCTGCGGATCATTACCGCCCTTTTGTTCTCCGTCGCGCGCTCGCCCCCCGCTAGGAATGCAAACTGTAGGCGCCGCCAGTCCCCCTTTCCTGTTTCCCTGGGTGGGGGTGGGAAGGGAGTTTTAAATTGAATTGTGCTCAGTCAGACTCCCAGCCCAGTCTTCCCGGCGCCATCCGTTCCTTCATCCACTGCGGACACCCATATCTAAGGTTCGGGCAGGATTTCCGGGGCACCCTCAAACCCAGCCCGTGGGATCCGGGAAGGCCTCCTGGAGGAGAGTCCACGAGGCCCGGAGCCGAGGATGGGGTTGGGGTTAGGTCTTGGAGGGCTTCGAATTTCCGGCAAAGGGTCTGGGATGGTTCTTGAGGACAGCAGGGATTTGTAGGGAGGCTGGTGATGGAGGTGGGCAGAGGTCTTGGTCACATTTGTGTTCTACAAAGGTCCCTTTGGCTTTTGGGAGGCGGAGACTGAGACTGGAGTCCAGAGGACCAGGGAGGACGAGGTTACTGCCGTGGTCCAGGTGGGAGAAAATGTCGGTGAGGTCTTGGGGGACAGAACGCAAAAGAAGATTAGGGAGTAAAATTTACAGAACCAGTAGCTAGTTAAGTTTAGGGGTGAGGGAGAAAATGAGGGCACCCGTAAGATTCTGACTTCTGTGACCGTATGGGCGGGGGGACGTCTCTCTGAGAAACTGGGAAGGAATGAGGGTTGCTGGGCTGAGCAGATGAGGGAGACCTCGTTCTCCCACCCCCTCCCTAACCTTGTACTTTCCACACTTACGTAAGTAGGCCGTCGTTTCACACAGGCCTCTTTTCAGCGTCGCCTCCCCGAGAGGCCTTTGCTGACCACCTTTTGTAAGACCCTCCCCATCCTCATACCCTACCCACTGTTTCTTCACAGCGCTGACCACCTAAAGTTGTATTTGGATATGTCTGTTGGTTTCTTTTCTGTCTCCCCCACAAAACTGTGAGCTCCTTGAGGACAGGGGCTTTGCTCGGTTCTTTGCAGTATTTCCAGGACCTGGGACACTATTGCCTAGTCTCTGCGGAAAGAATGCATGAATGAATGAATGAGGCAGTGCAGGATCCAGGCCTTGCTGGTTCATCACTGCATTCTGAGCTGAGCACTAAATAGCAATTTGCTCAATAAATGCATGAATGGATGGATAGTTGCTTGACAGCCTAGTAGATAAAATCTAGGCCGGATGTAGTGGCTCACGCCTATAATCCCAGCACTTTGGGAGGCCGAGGTGGGTGGATCACTTGAGGCCAGGTGTTCAAGACCAGCCTGGCCAACATGGTGAAACCCCGTCTCTACTAAAAATACAAAAATTAGCCAGGCGTGGTGGCGTGCACCTTTAGTCCCAGCTACTTGGGAGGCTGAGGCAGGAGAATCACCTGAACCCCAGAGTCAGAGGTTACAGCGAACTGAGATCACACCACTGCACTCCAGCCTGGGTGACAGAGTGAGACTCCATCTCAAAACGAAACAGCCTCGTAGATAAAACTTAGAGTCAGAATGTGAGGAGCAGTACGTGAGATACCAACAGGATAATGGATTAATAATAGCCCATGTTTATTGAGTGCCTCCTTCACACCAGGGCTGTGTTGCCTGCTGCAGATGGGTTATCTCAGTTAGTCCTCATGTCAACCCTATGAAGTAAGGATTCTTGGTGGCTCCATTTACATACATGAGGAAAATGAGGCCCAGAGAGTTTGAATGATATGCCCAAATTCACACAGCTAGTAAACGGCAGGGCCAGGATCTGAACCTAAGTTGGTTGCACTATTACCAAGTCACAGCACAGTACATGGATGCTATGGCTTGGTGGAAAGGGTCAAAAGCATCCTCACACCCAGCCCAAGGCTCCTCCTAACTTAGATGATTTCTTCTCAAAGAGTCAGAGGCTCCATGTTGCCCCAGCCAGGCCCAGAACAGCAGCAGAGGTCTGGCTGAGTAGACAGATGCTGATACTAAGTCCACCTGGTCAGTCCTTGACTGTGGGACCAGCACTTCACTTCATGTGTGTGTTACAACATTCGATCTTCACAGCAAACTTGGTGAGGCCCTCGCTGTAATCATTCCCATTTTCCAGATGGAGAAACTGGGGCATAGTGAGATAAACCAGCTTACCTAGGGCCACACTGCTATTGTGTGGGACAGCTGGTGTCCAAACCCAGGCAGGCTGATTCCAGATCCCACCTCTGTGCTTAGCTGACAACAGCAGGAGGCTGGATGTGGCCAGGCCAGCTCAGGCTGGCCTTTCTCTGTGCCAGGTGGTGGCTGCCAGGCATGGCTGGAACAGTGTTTACCCTGTGGCCATCCTGCCTCTGCCCATTGAGAGGGCAGCCCTCTCAATCATCATAAACCGAGGCTAAACCGAGATAGTAAATCCCCATCCTCCATCCCCTGCCACTGGACATCCTGTATTCAATCACCCACATATTCATTTCTTCTAATCTTTCTCTCTTGACTGTGATAAAGTCATTTTTATAGTGCTGAGAACGTGCAATTCATTTGAATTAAGTCTGCTGGAGTAGATCAGTTTGTGTGGGAGAATCAGGGTTATAAAAGAAGGCATATTTCAATGGTTCTTTTAACTGATTATGCTCTAGGAACTTATTGTAAAAATCTCATTTGGGGTGTAGGGGGTGTATGTGTGTGTGTGTGAGAGAGAGAGAATTGCACACCCACTTCTAGAACCCTGGGGTGCTCAGGAAGGCCACCTAGAAGCCTCCCTATAGGAAGGGTCTGGGCCTCCCTTAGAGAAATGATGAAGGGAACTCTGCTATTATCTCCATCAGGTGGTGGCTGCCCAGCCTCTGGGGAATGGGGCAGATAATTCACTCTCATGTAGGATGGCCCTAAAAGACTTGGGTGCAGCTGAAGATGATCAGCTCATGCCCAACAGAGTGCAATGGCAAAGAAAAGTGGACTGATTTGAATGCCTCCAGCCTCCCCATCTGGGAGGAGAGGGTAGGCAGACATTGCCAATCTGAGGGTTATTATGCAGTTACTGTCTGCCTTTCCTGGGAGCTCTTTGAAGATAGTCCTGTTCATCACTGTCTGCCCAGTGCCTGACCCTTTGGAGGCCCTCAGTAAACATTTGGTGAATGAAAGGATGGAGAGAGTGAGGAGAGCTGGCCATCAACACCAGCTCTCTACCTGGGCCAATAGAGAAGTTGCCCCTAGGAAGGGTAGACCCAGCAAAGGTCCAGGGCATCAGGGTTTCCAGACCCAGCAGGGGCCCCTGTGCTCATGCTTGACATTCAAGCCTCAGAAGCAACTGTCTTCTAGGGACTATGTAAGTTTGGACAATGGGCATTTCAGCAGTGGCCAGTGGAAATGGAAGAAAAGAGGATTCTCCCCACATGACCTGCTCTGGATAAACCCTTGTGACGTTTCTTCCACTGGCAGGGGTAGGGGTGTGGTAAAGAAGCTTCATTAGGACAAATTAATTTCCTTCTTGGCCAGGTGGATGGGGATTTAAAACTGATCACATTTGATTCAAAGAAATAAGTGATGGGATGATTCTGGCTCCTAAAATTATGGGGTTAATTCAACTTATTTCAGGAATGTTAAATGGGGTTGTACAAGTGCCCCTGGTCCTAGGAGAACCTCTTTTAAGTTCCTCCACCAGTCAAGATAACTACTTTGTTAGAAGAGCTAGAATCTACAAGAGGCCAGGTCTGCTAGGGCCTCTCAACTGATGGTACAACAGACAACCTGTGGCTGAAGGGAGAGACGTTCTAAAACAGCCAGCCTAGGCCAGAGCTGTCATGTCGAAGGACAGCATGTCACTAGTTCCCCCAGGACCCTCTGCCTCAGCACCCCTCTCCTCTCCAGTTACCTCCTACTCTCTCCCTCCAGAGAGGAATTGCAGCATGGGGTGATTGATGGCTATCAGGTATGTGATTATGCATGTATGTCCAAACCCACCTATGTGGGCATGCTCTGTGCATTTGTATGTTTGCACTCTGTATATGAGAATATGTGTGTACATGAACTTGCATGCTCTGTTAGGGATGCGCTTGTGTGTGTGTGCACATAGAGTCTAGGTTCTGTTTACATGTGTGCATGTGTCTCTGTGCATGTATGGACTATCACATATAGTCACACTGTATGTGTGACTGTGTGACCACAGGACACAGGGCACTTTGATGGTAGAGGGAACTCCCCCACCACTTCCCCTGCACCCAGAGCAAGAGGGCTTGTGTGTTGGCAATGGACTGGCCTTTAGGAAAGGTCTACCCACTGAGGGGCCTAGGTAGACCTAGTCACAGCCTCGCATTAGCTGCTTCCCTGCCTCAGAATTCTCCTGAGTGATCAAGCCACAGAGAAGCAAGTGGCTCCCATAGCAGGAAGAAACAGTGACAATCTCAGGTACCCTGTCTGAAGGGACAATGTGGTCCTGGCCTGTGGTTGTTCAGGCTTCTAGTGTGTAGATGGGCTGGTAACTTCCAAGCCATCCACCACTTTTCTCTCTTCCACCAATGCAGGGGTAACGTCCATCAGGCAAGGTGCTGGCAGTTTTCATCCTGGCTCTAAGTCCTTAGGAAATTCATGTCACCTCTCTGAGACTTACTTTTCTCATGAGATAGAAAACCTCACAAGATTGTTGAGAATTACATAAAAATTAAATCCTGTGTAAAATGAGAAAATACCTTCTGACTAGCCACTTCCTGAGGGCATGGGCATGTCAACTTATCTCCATGTCCTTGTGCTTTGTCTGGGATCTGGTATATGGCAAGCTCCCATCTCATATTTCTATAAACAATTTTGAAATATGGAGGCCCTTGCAGCTTCCCAACATAAATTCATTCACTCATTTATTAATTCAGTACACTTTTATGGAGCATCTACTATATATTTGACACTATTTGGGGTATTGGGAATAGAGTTGTCAATAAAAGGGCTTACTTTCTAGTACACATTAGCATACTAAAGGCTCTGAGAAGTCCAGCAGTATCAGGTTTCTGATAAACTTTGTTTAACCCAATAGTCTCTGTGTTTATTTAATTATGGAATTCTCTACACCTCTTTCAACCCTTTTTTTGCTAATATGCAAATTTAATCCTGTTCCGTTCCTCATTACCTGTTACACTCCCAACTCTAAGCCCCTTCAGAAGGGCTATGGAATATAATAATTAAAACAACTACTCTGGAGCCAGACACCTGTGTGTGTGATCCTGGGTAAGCCTCAATTTATTCATATGTAAAATGGTGATAATGGCTAGGATTAAGTGAGATAATGTTGCATCTCCAATGCTCAGCATTGTGCCTGGTATGTAGTATAATTCATTTAAATAACACCTATCACTCCAGGTCTCCTCAACACCTATGAGATAAGGCCAATTGTCCTACATGATACCCAATGCCCTAATTGGCTCCCCAGAGTTATCTGAAATTATTCTCCTCCAACTCTGTCTTATGAGCTGGTCATTCGGAACCACTTGCCAGTTCCCATGGCTCTCAAACAGCTGCCTGTTGTTTCATACTTTGCTCTCATGTTGCTTCCTCTTCTTAAAATTTTCTGCTCAGTCTTTCCTACCTGGAGAACATACATTCATCTCCCAGAGTCATCCCCTAATCACCTCTTGCATTAAACACGTACTCACTGCCTGATCCTTCAGCCCCAACTGATCCACCAGCCAACTGTATTTTCATGAGTTATCCAGGCAAGAATAGTAGAGGAATCACCCAGTTCATCTACAGAATCATGAGAAAATAATATGTCATTATTGTTTTAAGCCTTTAAGTTTTGGAGGTAGTTTGTTATGCAGCAATAGACAACTAATGCAAGCTCCTTGAGGCCAATAATGACTAACTTCATCTCGCCCCTTGTCATTCAGAGGAGTACATGGGGACCCCTAGGACCATTGGTGAAGCCAGGAGAGAGTGACTGCCCTTGGTTATCTCCATTACAGACTAGAGTGGGGATAAATGAGGGACCTCCACTAAAACATCAGTGGAAGGACCCTAGGAAGAATGAACTGTCTGAGAACCGACCGACAGATCCTCAGCGGACACTGTGAGCTGTCCAGGGTCCTGAGTCTTCTCTTCTAGGGCCCTGAACACAGTGCCATGCTCTGATCTGCCCACTCCTGTGCCAGGGTCACCCTACTCAAGACCCGCCCTAGTGACTGTTATGCTGACATCTAAGAGAACCAGCCTTATAGTGGGAATAGAGGATTTGACATCTGCTCAAATGGAATTGAAGTTGATTCTTACACCTTCACCCTTCCTTCTCCCTTCCACCCTCCCTCTCAGGAACGATTTGACCATTATAATAAAAATCCAGCTTTATGTAAATACCCTATCCTCCAAGTAATAAATGCCATTAGCTGAGCCTGACTGAGCAATCGCATGCTTTTAAACATCCATTTGAAGATCTTTGAAAGCTCTCTCGAGGCTCTTGCTCATAATTCACTAAGTGGGAGTTGGTAATAACTGTGTTAAATGGCCAGGCCCTGCAATTCGCAGGAGGTGTGTCTGTTTGTGTGTTGGTGGTGGTAGTGGCAGGGGGTGCTGGAAAGAGGATGCCCTTCCTTCCATGCTGATCGGTTACTTATTTTTAAGAGTCCCACTGGGGGCTCACAGTCCTTTGATGAGCTACTAATGAAAGAGCCAGATCTAACAATTAATTTCCCCAGAGTTATTATGTATTGTTTTGGCAACACTTCTCTGAAAAGCCTTAATACTCACCTGGCTTCCTGATGGTTGAGGAGAACCATGGGTTGAGAAGAGAAATTAGTTTTACCTGTTTATTCAGCAATCATGAATTGAGCACCTGTGTGTGCCTGGCACAGCACTGGAGCAAGATACACCCTGCCTTCAGAGAGTCCCCAGTCTGGTGGGGGGCAAGATAGGGAAGGGAGCAGGCAATAACAATACAGTCTAATACCTATGATAGAGGGGCCAATGTAGAGGGCTGTGGGAGCCAGGGGTGGCACATAGCCAAGATTGAAGGAATCAGGGAAGGCTACAAGAGGAAGAGTCCTTAATGATGACCTAGAGCTAACAAGATAAATAAAAAATAGGGAAAGGAAATACTGTGGGAAGAAGGACCAGCATCTTCAAAGACTCTTAGAAGAGAAAGAGCATCCATAAAATTCTGGTGAGATAGTGTAGTACTGAGAACTTTGTCACTGCTGGTGGGAGTGTAAATTTATATAGCCATTTGGGTAAACAGTTGGACACTATCTAGTAAATTTGGAGGTATGCAAGCCCTGTAACCCAGGAATTCCATTTATGTCTAGAGATACTTCTGTATGTATACAACATTAGGAGATATATACATAATAACCAGAGCAGCATGATCTGTAATGACTGGAAACAACCAAAAACCTATCAAAGGCAGAATGAGTAATTGTGGTGTAATCATACAACAGAATACTATACGGTAGTGAAAATGAATGAACCACAGTACACTTCACAACATGGATAATTTTTATATTGACACAAATACATACAACATGACTTCATTTATATTAAATTCAAAGCGGACAAAGCTGAAATATTGTCCTGGGATATTTACTAAGGTGGTAGATATATAAAAGAAAGCAACAAAATGGTTGACCACAGTGTTTTATTTCAGGGGGAGGAAGGGGCATGATTGGGGTGGATCACATAGGGAGTCTCAGGCAACATGTATGTCTTGATTTGAGTGGTACTCACATAGATGTTTAGAATTTTTAAACAAATTGTGCACATTTATATCTTTTATATGTTTCTGAGCTTGTGATATATTTCAATATTTTTGTTAAAAGAGGCGAAAAAGCGTCATTGTAGCCTGAGTCACTGGGTCCTTCTCTGAACATAACTGTGAGAAGCCTGGCACACCAATGGGAGGGCTGAGGGTGTCTCTCGGGGACCCTCTGGTGCCAGCATCCTTCTTGGCTGTGTTTCTGTGTGGTGAATAGGCAACTCCACAATGGCAATACCAAGGGCCACATAGGACCTGAAGTCTTTTGGATGCTTCTTAGATTATCTCCATGAGATATGGCGTGGCTTTGTCATCCAGAAAATCACCAGATGGCTAAATAGTAAAAAAGAACTTTATGGGTAATATCAGTTTGTAAGCTGGGAAGAGAAAGTCTCCAGCATGGATTAAAGCTGCTCTCTCTTTGAAGAGAGAAAGGACAGGTTGGATTTTCTGCCTCACAGCATCCATGTTACACAATAGAGTCATACGTAGTCAGCAGGTTTAGGGGAAAAGGTATATACATTCATGAGGGGAGCTGAGCACATACATGCACACTAGGTAAATACATATGTAACATGCATCCCATCTTCACTTTGGGGTGGGGTTTTAGCATTAAAATGAGGTAGAATTTGGCCCTTTACATCAAAAGGTGAACTATAGGACAGAAAGACAGTTTGCACACAGCCTCTATAAGCTAGCTGAAAATGGCTTAAGGTCTGCAATTGCTTATGAGAAAATAATGCAAAGTCAGTCCTCTGTCTAGTCAGAGCCATAGTGGTCTGGGTTGTAAATAAGAGCTAGGAGGGGTCTGATAGCTCCTATTGTTAGGGAGCTGAGAGCTATAGGAATTTAGAAATGTGCCAGGCCAGTCAGGACCTGAACCCTTAACCAATAGGTAACTTTGTTTCCTTAACCTTTGAGTTCATCTTAGTTGATAAAGGGGCATCTATTTTGGCCTCTCAGATCTCTCCTTAGTCCCAGAGAACCCCACATGGGCCTGGGTGTGAGTTTCACAGGGTAAAATGGAGTCAGGTGATGCTCTGGGAGAACCTGAGGAGAGAGAGAGGGCATTGCTTTGTCTTTCCACTTGCAAGTCCCCAGGATGGGTTAGGATTGTGAGGTGCTATCTGGCCCCAAAATCCAACTTCAGGGGCCAGGGTCTCTCCTAGATGGACTCTGCAGTGGGCACACTAGAATGAATGTTGCCATGAGGATCTTGCCTGGTTCCAGGTGACTCTGAATCTTTAACATAAATGGACCTTGATCCCAATCTGGGGAAGAAGATGGGTGTTCCCAGGTTGCAGCAGCTGGGAAGGATCTCAGTGGTCCCTTGTATCCAGCCCTTAGGACATTTTGGCTTTTGATTAGCTCTCAAGTCAACTTTATAATTGTTCATTTATAAGAGTAATATATTCTTTCAGAACAATTATACAATATGGAAATGAATATGGAAAGTATTATGGTTTCCCTTGTAATCTCATGTTGCAAACAAAAAAACAAACAAAATAAACAAACAAAGAACAATATTAAGGCTGAGCTTGGTGGCTCATTCCTGTAATCCTAGTACTTTGGGAGGCCGAGGTGGGAGGACTGCCTGAGCCCAGGAGTTTAATTAAGGCCAGCCTGGGCAACGTAGAGAGACCTTGTCTCTAAGAAAAATAGAAAAATTAGCCAGATGTGGTGGCGTGCACCTGCCATCCCAGCTACTGGGAGGCTGATGTGGGAGGATCATTTAAGCCCAGGAGGTTGAGGCTGTGGTAAGCCATCACACACAAAAAATAAATAAAAATAAGAAAAAAGAAATCAGTATTAATAGTCTGGTATATTTTCTTCCACACATTATTGCCAAGCTCATACACATATATACAAACACAGTCAGGAGCTTTCTTCTTTTTTGTTTCAAAAAATGGGATCATACTATGCTCATTACTCTGTGATTTGACATTTCACATTATAATAGATCATGGATATCATTCAAGATCAGCCCTCCCAGATCTAATAGACTTTTTAAAATAGATGTATAATATTCCCCAGTTTGGATGTAGCAGAATTTACTCAACCTGTCCCCTGTTGATAGACTTTTAAGTAATTTCCATTTTTTGCCACTACAAATAATGTTCAGTAAACATCCATTGCTTATATCTACATGTCCTAATGCATTTCTTTGTGTAGGATAAATCCCCAAAGCTAAACTGCGAGTGAAAGAATGCACTTTTCTATTTTAATAAGTCCTGACAGATTACTTTCTCAAGATGTTGTAGTCTTTCACACTTCCACCAATGACATAGGACATTTTCATTTCTCTACACCCTACACTGGCTGCTATCAACTCACAAGGTTCTCTTCCCTCAATATGATGAGCAAATGAGCAAAGCATAAAAACAGCAGAAATAAAAACAACACCAAAAAAGGTTATTTTATTCTAATTTGCACTTATCTGATTACTATTAAGGTTGGTTATCTTCTCAAATGTGTGTTCATTGTTTGTATTTTCTTCTCCAAGAAATGCTTATTCATATCACTTATCCATCTTTATATCAGACGGTTTCTTTTTTTATTACTGATTTGCTGAAGATCTTTGCATATTAAGTGATTAAATGTATCTCTTGCATGATCCTTCATTTATAAAGATAGAAAATGATAAATGATAACAGAGGGGAAGTGAATTGTCCAAGGATATGAGAATGCAAGTGTCAGTGCTAGAGAGGGTCATGCAAGTGTCAGTGCTAGAGAGGGTCATGCCTCTAGATTCCCTGCCCAGGGTTTAATCCCTGGCCCACTCCATAGCTCAGACCCTTGTGGACAACTTTCTGGGAATTACCAGAACACATTTTCTCAGAGTACGAGCTAAAGACTTCCTTCATCAGAATTATCTGGTGCTTCATTAAAATTCAGATTCTGGGACCGCATCCCAAACCTATTTATTGAGTCAGAATCTCTAGAAGTGGGGCCAAGGAATCTAGATTTTAAGAGAGCTTTTTAGGTTGTTCTTGTATCCACCAAAATTAGAGAACAATTACCCCAGAAACTCAAAGTCCTTGCAGAGGCACTGAGTGGGAAGAGAGGGGTAGGAAAGCTAATGGGAACGTTGTGTAGCAACTCCCACCACCACCACCACCATCACCACCAGCTGAAGAAAGAGCCCTCAAGGTTGAAGCATCAAAACGGAGCTATCACTGGGGACCTTTTGGCCTAATTCTGCCCTTAAGCCACAATCAAGCCTTTGTGGCAATAGGGGTGAATCTAATATATCACTTTCTTGTCAGTATAAAGGTGTAAATGTCAATTTCTCCTCCTTTTTGTGAAGATTTGACAAAGCACTTAGAGCGACACCCATTTTAATCAACAAAGCAGCCAGAAAGATCACAGGGCATCAAGTGTGCCATATCCTATCTGAGCTTTGGGTGGATTTGAAAATTGCACTTTTAATTAAAATTGGCATTTCCGCAGCTCAGATTGGAGCTGGCCGTTTTGCTAGGGAATTGCAAACTGCGAGGCAAACAATCTGAGAGGGAGGTTTAAGAACACGAAGAAGAAGGCTTGTGTATGAACAGGAGGCGCTTGTTTAAATAATGAAGCGGAGAAAAGATAATGTAAAAATGCCTTTGTCTATGTTTAGTTAGGTTTCCTCAGAGACCCGGGTAATTGCGGCTGAGCTGTCCGAGGTGCTGACGGCTGGGCGAGAGGAGCGATTGAATGTATGCACAACGCCCAGAGGTAAATGCCTGGTCCACAGTTCTCAGCCCAATCAAGTTTGCCCTGCTTTATGGGTTTCTTCTTAGCCAATGACAAACAAACTTCCAGGCAGGTGATTAGTAACTTTTGTGGATTGAACGAATGAATGATTACTGACCACCTACTATGTATAGTGTATGGTGCTCTGAAAAATGGGAAAAATGTCAACCAGAATTATTGGATCATTTTCTTGTGATGTTGCAGTCAACCTCACAATTGATCTTGTTGTGAGATTTCAGGATTTTGTGAACCAGAAAAATTGTAAGTCATCAAGGACAATGCCAAGTGAAGACATTTAAGAGTAACAACTATCACCTGTTCTCTCCAATGCTTGATAAAAACAAAGGGCATTTTAAAACGTAATAAGTAGGAAAGCCATAATCTCAGAATAAGAAACAGTTATTTAGAATGGTTTTATAAAAACTTCCTTGTTTGCCCTTTTTTTCTAATTTCATTGAGAAACACAGGAAACATCACCATGCGTTGTCATCAGCTTCAAAACTGGCGTTTGGGAGTCACTGATCTGGATCCTCAGGAAAGAAATAGAATCTCTCAAAAACATGTTAATCAGAGGCCCTCTGACTTCTGGCTGCACATCTGATCTCCAGAGTTAGCCTGTTTTACAGTTTTATTAGAAAGTTCTTTCCATAGTTACAGTGCCTTAAATATGTGTGGGAGAGGGTCTGGGGGGTAGGTGGAAGGAATAAAATTGACACTTGTTGAGAACGCACTGTGTGCAAAAACTTAAACTGTCTTAAGATGCTACACTTACTTTATCACACATAATCTGGTTTTTACCCTCATTTGTTAGATAGGCATCACTAATAACCCAATTTAAGGATGGGAAAGTTGTTACACATAAGAATTTAATTTATAATAAAAGAACTTTCAAAGATCAACTTAGAAGGGAACAATTTGTCAATAACGGCGTAAAGATAATTGAAGAGAAAAAATTATTTTGACCTTCACACCAGAGCAGTCATTAAATACATTCCAACTGAATTAAATGCCTAGGTGTAAATAATATAAACATATATTTTTGTGCTTCTTTTTTTTCTTTGTTTCTTCTAAAAAAAAGGGATACATTTGCAGAACGTGCAGATTGGTTACATAGGTACACATGTGCCATGATGGTTTGCTGCACCTACTGACCTGTCCTCTAAGTTCCCTCCCCTCACCCCCTACCACCCAACAGGCCCTGGTGTTTGTTGTTCCCCTCTCTGTGTTCATGTGTTCTCAATGTTCAACTTCCACTTATGAGTGAGAACATGCAGTGTTTGGTTTTCTGTTCCTGTGTTAGTTTGCTGAGGATGATGGCTTCCAGCTTCATCCACGTCCCTACAAAGTATATGATCTCATTCCTTTTTATGGCTGCAGTAAAATATTTTTTAAACATAGATAAAACCCAGAAAACATAAATTTGGGTAGTCATCAGATCTCATAAGGTAAAAGGGCTTTTCAAAGCTTAGCAACAACTGAAAAAAAAAAAAGGAACAATGAACAATGTTAATTGCTGAGATGAAAGGATTCTATTAGACTTAAATCTCCTTTTGTAAAAGTTGATATTTTATAAAAATGAACATTTCAAATTAAAACAGTGAAATCCATAGTGGTTACTTCTGGGGTGGAGAAGTTAAATAGGAACCTTATGGGGAAAATGTTCTCTATTTCCATCTGGGTGAAAATTAATTGAACTAGATATATATTTGAAATAAGCACACTTCACTGTATACTTATACCTTGATTAAAAAGTAAAAACAGAAAACAAAGTGAAAACCATTCTAAATGCAATATCTCTGTTTTGAACTACCAAGGGGAAGGATATCAGTTTCCCAGGGCAGTAAAACCTCTTGAAACCCTTGTGTATTGTGTGAATACAGTCCACTGATTTAACCCTAGTCCACATGAAAAAGATTTGAAGATTCTAGTTGACCACAAACTCTAGAATGTCAATCATGCAACTCAGTTAGTATCAAGAGAGCACACAACCCAAGGTTTTATTGGTAAAGGCATAGTGCTCCCAACAAAGGAAGTAAGAGACACCTAGCTTAGGACCATTTCTCTGACAGACTGGCTAATTTTTGAATAAATTAATGAAACTGATTGTCTTTCAAGACAATATGTAAGGACAGAGGCAATACAGCCTAGACTTTGGAGTAATATTGGCCTGGATTTCAATTCCAGATCTGCCAACTACATGTTGTGAGACCTTAAGAAAATAATGTCATTTCTATGGGCTCAGTCTCCTCGTCTGTAAAATGGGGATAATAATAATATAATCACTGAAAGGCTGTTGTAAGGACTAAATGAGGTACTATATATAAAACTCTTGGTGTAGCGCTTGACATATTCTAACTCTCCCACTTCAGTGACAGTTTTTACTAGAGGTATTAACAATGAGTTTCAGCGTGGTACCTTCCTTGTATGTCATCTCCATGTGATTCCTAAGGAAGTTTGTTTTCTGGGAAGCTGGGGAAGTTGTGCAATCTTTGCTAAGAAAGCCAAGTTGCCTCCTGCCACCCACATCTCACCACTGCCCTAGAGATACCCCAGATCTCTTGTGGTCTTGTTTCCCAGTGTGAACTGCTACAATCAGTGGCCAAGGCTGCAAGCCAGGCAGGGAAGGGGACTGTGCAGGAGACAGAAGATGAAGAAATCGGGAATCCGGCACAGCAGCGACAGGAGCTCATTGACTCCTTCTCCCCAAGGGCCAGCTCAGGCAGCTGGAGAGGTCTGTCATTAACTCTCTTTATTATCTACATTTTCTGCCTCACTGGCTCATCTGAGGCTGCAAATGGGACTCACTCCTTGCACGAACCTTGCTTCATTGGCTTCTGGAACTGGGAGGAACTGAATCACGGAAAACATTTATCAACTTGGGGGTTAAATGTGGGAGATAGGGAACTGGGTGTGCTCATAATATGGAGTTTGTCCTTGGAACTTATCCTAAAAGGATCATGGTAGTTTCTACCCTACCATGGCTTCTTCTGAACCCAGAGTCTCCTACCACTGCCATTAGAAGGATCAGCCTTTTCCTTTCTAGCCAGATTCATATAGCTCACCTCTTGCATTTTAAGAAATGTGTCTATATGGTATTCTCCTACAAGAACAGGAGCAGTGTGGCATGGGCTTATAGATAGTGATGTGCTGCTTACAAGTCATGAGACCTTAGACTCTCTGAGCTTCAGTCTCTTTCTCTGTAAAATGGGGATGATTACATGAGCCTTGAAGTGCTGGGTAAGGATTAATAATATCATCCTTCTTTATTAAGCATTTACCAGACTGTAAGTGCTTGAACATGAGCTATCTAAATCCAATTATCAGAATAATGAGGTAAATACTGTTATCATTCCCATTCTGCGGATGAGGAAGCTGAAACACAGGTTAAATAACTTTCCCAAGATAACACATCTCTCTCCCAGCCTTCCTGCAGGCAACTCATCTACTCCCATGACTTACAAGATCATCCATAGACAACAGCTCCTATGCTTATTTTTCCAGTCCTATTCTCTCTTCGGAGGCCCAGTCTACTTCACTTGTCAACTTGGAGGTTTAATAGATCTCTCAAACCTATTTCTCCCAAGCAGATGAAGACACGGAAGCAACTTGCTCAAGGTCAAACAACTAGAGTCATCAAGTCCGAATTTGAACCTGGGTCTCAATTTATCTGCAAAGGTTACACTCCTGAGCACATTCTGTCTCTCTATGAGTTGGTACTCTCTTCAAAATACCCCTGTCAGTCAGACATAGTGGTGCATGCCTGTATTCCCAGTTATTTAAGGGGCTGAAGCAGGAGAATCTCTTGGGCCCAGGAATTCAAGGTTGCAGCAAGCTATGATTGTGCCCGTGAATAGGCATTGCACTCTAGCCTGAGCAACATAGCAAGATGCCATCTTTATTTTTATTTTAAAAATAAAAATAAATTTAAAAATAAAGAAATAAAAGAAGACCCCTTTCCATTCTCTAGCTCATACCCTAAGTCATATCTACCGGACTGCTCACTAAACCATGCCAACTGCTGTCTCCCCCAAGCTAAAGAGGACCTGAGCACCAGCCTCAGTATGTGCCGAGAAAGAAGCTATCCATAAGCACAGAGGGAAGCCCCAAAGAGGGATCATCAGAGAAAGTCATGGGGAAGAAGAGCTGTGAAGCCATCTTATCTCCTTCCATCAAAAGCCCCTGTTCTGGCTGGGCGTGGTGGCTCATGCCTGTAATCCTAGCACTTTGGGAGGCTGAGGCAGGCAGATCACGAGGTCAGGAGATCAAGACCATCCTGGCTAACACGGTGAAACCCTGCTAACACGGTGAAACCCTGGCTCTACTAAAAATACAAAAAAGTAGCCAGGTGTGGTGGCACGTGCCTGTCATCCCAGCTACTCGGGAGGCTGAGGCAGGAGAATTGCTTGAACCTGGGAGACAGAGGTTGCGGTCAGCTGAGATCACGCCACTGGACTCCAGCCTAGGTGACAGAGCGAGACTCCATTTAAAAAAAAAAAAAAGCCCCTGTTCTGTAGCTCAGGAATTATGTCCTTGAGGGTTTAAATGTGTGTGTGTTGGGGGGCGGGAGAAGGGTGCCTTAGGGAGGATCTCTGAGTTTCCCCCAAAGAGTTACAGTGTATGGCAACTCTCATTTATCAAGGCTGTGTAAGCCTTCCTCCATCTGCCAATCATCTACCTTCTTCCCATCCAGTGTTAATCTCCCTGGTAGCACATGCTCTGTCATCTCCTTGTACACTGAGTGTTATCTTCAGTGTGGAACACAGGCTCAGGCACTCAGATCAGGCTATGCTACAAAGTGATGAAGCCCTTCTTATTTCCAAAGAAAAATATAGATGGAGAAAACTCATCCTTAATTAGTAACATGCGGCAAGTATCTGCCCTGTGTGACCACATGGGGCCTCCATGAGTTCCCTGTATGGTCTAGAGAGGAAAGGGAATTTTCCCAAGGTCATTAAAAGTTGACAGCAAAGCTGGAGCTTGACTTTGGGGGCTTTCTGATTATTCTCTTTACCTCAGATCAGCCAAACACACAAGGAGCTTTCCTGAGATAACCTTGCATGTGACAATCTCAGAGGTCCATATTCAAGCATTCAAGTCTTGCCTCCTCCTCAGGAATCAGCCACAGTATGACTATGGGCAGCAAGTCAGACCTCAGGTCTTCCCCAAATATCCCCTTTTCTGCCTCATGGAAGCAAACCATGCCCTAGCTGGAAAATCCAAAAAAGTGTTTTAAGCTAAAAAATGAAACCCAGGACTCTCCTTTTGCAAACATAGGGGCATGTAAACCAGTAAGTTTAAGAAGCCAACTCGTGCTAAAAATTCAAAAAGATACTGGATACTCAAGGTGAAAGGAGAAGATCAGAAAGGAGTGAAATGGAAGGAAAGTTAAGCTGGGATCTACTTCCTCCCAAGGTTACAGGCATTGCTATCAGCTGGCAGTGCAACTTCAGGCTAGTTATTACACCTCATTCATACTCTGTTTCCTCATTTGTAATATGGGGGATCTGATAGCAACTATGTCATAAGGGTGGTGGGTGGGCTAAATGAGTTGAGTTCTGGCACATAAGTAACTTAGCATGGAGCACAACAAATGCTTACTTTGTGTTTGTTGTCATTTCTTCCAAGTTCCTTCTTTGGTCTCTATTGGTGTGGAGTATCTCATTGCTTTTTTTTTTTTTTTTTTTTTCACAGATTTTCATTCTGTCACTCAGGCTGGATTGCAGTGGCTCAATCATAGCTCACTGCAGCCTTGAATTTCTGGGCTCAAGAGATCCTCCTTCCTCAGCCTGCCAAGTATCTAAGACCACAGGTATGCACCACTATGCCCAGCTAAGTTTAAAAATTTTTAAATTTATTTTTATGTAATTTTATGTATTGTGTAGACAGGGTCTTGCCCTGTCACCCTAGGCTGGAGTGCAGTGGCAGGATCTTGGCTCACTGCAGCCTCAATCTCCCAGGCTCAAGTGATCCTCCTGCCTCAGCTCCCCAGTAGCTGAGACTACAGGCATGCACTACCATGCCCCGCTAATTTTTGTACTTTTTGTAGGGATGGGGTTTTTGTCATGTTGCCCAGGCTGGTCTCATCTGCCTGAACTCAAGCACTCCTTCTGCCTCAGCCTCTCAAAATGCTGGGATTACCCTTGTGAGCCATCATGCCTGACCACATATCCTTCTTTATCTAAGGTCAGAAGAACCTTTAATCTCAATTAACCTTCCTTGGTCAAATAGTCTTTTCTTCAACCACTGGCCAAGCTGAAAGTAGAGACTAAAAAATACCACACCATTATTTGGCCTGCAAAGAAACTCTCCCTCCCCTACCATCACCATTTCCTCTGCTTTTCCTTTTGCCTCTTCCCCCTTTCCCTCCCTTTCTCCTCCCTCCCTCACCTTCTCCTTTCCTCCTGTCTTCCCTGCTTTCTTTCGCTTAATGAAAGGCCTCACAGGACGCTGTCCGTGGTGCTGACTTGTTTTTCTCTCTTGTTTCGAACTTTGTATGCAAATGAAAAGACCACACAGCTATTGAATGTTGAAGCTGGGGACATTCCCCAAGCTAATCTCTGTGCCTGTGGTGTGGCCAGGGTTCTGGCCATTATCTCTGGCCACGGTGCTCCAGAGATGATGATGCTGACCTGGACCAGAGGTGCCAGCCTGGGCACTGCCAGTCCCCGCAGCCATTGACTAGAGCCCCAGGGCACAGGCAGCTGGCAATTTATCTGGGTGCCCCAGGGACTGCTATTGGCAAAGTGATGGCCCCACAGAGACCAAATGTGAAGCTAAAGCAGGATATACAGGCCGGAGATAAGGCCAAGAACAGATTCCCTTTAGCGCTCAAATGCTGTTTGTCAGAAATCGACAGCCCCACGGCCCTGGCCGGTGACAGGCACAGGGTGATAACAATGCCATATGATCAGCATCATTGGAGGACAGGCTGTCACTGGCTCCCAGAGATAACGAAACAATGGGCGACCCCTCCGCCTAGGGAAAGGCTTGCATGGAGCCCCCAGGGCAAAGCAGCAAGATCTAAAGTGTGTCTCTGACCCCTGGCACCTCACCAGCACCCCCTCCTCCCAGCAGGCCCCCAGAGCTCCTTCCTGTCACCCAGGGACCCCTCACCTCCATTGTGCACCCACTATTCTGACCCCTGTTCTCTGGAGTTAATCATGTTATCTCTAGAGCACAGGTGTTAGTGGATGATAACAGACAAGCAGTTCCCTCCCCAGCTCCCTGTGCCACAGATGCTGCTAAGGGAGTGGAGTGGGAGAGCAGAGCTTTCTCCAGGTGGTTTATGCAGGCCACGGACTCAGCACTAACAGCCTCTCTCCAGCACTGGACTCTTGAGAAATCAAAAGGTTGGGTGTGGAGGGGCTCCCACATTTTCTGGTGTCTTCCCATTCCACGCCACTGGAGCAAAGCTGTTGACCTTACACTTGGGGACATATTTTGGGATGGGTTCCACTGCCCTGGCTTGGCTATATCCCTTCCCCCACTGCTACACACCCTTTCCCTACCATAGCCCCAATAGCCATGAAATGGGGACTCAGCACACCTAGGTCCTAGTTCTTTCCCTGGCCCCAGCTTGATGAATGATTTAGGGATCATAGTCAAGTCACTTCACTCCCTGGCCTCAGTTTCTTCAACTGTAAGTTGGGGCTACTCATCTATAACTATCAGATCTGCCAGGTGGTATGAAGTTCCAGTGAGACAAATATATGTGAGGAGTCGGTGGTGGGAGATCTGAGATTTACCCCCCACTAACCAGGCCCACTGAGTACAGTGTGGAGCACTGCTGGGTCTCAGCTTGGAGGTCTGCTCTGCCTGACTCCCCAGGTGGCAAGATCATCCCCCTGTTCCCCTCCTCTTCTATGCCTAGGCTGTGATTTCTCATGGGCTCACCTCTCATACCCTCCTGTTTTCTTTCTCTCATGTCTCTCTCAACTGGTTCTTGTTCTTGCCTTTCTTTCTGATCTTTTACGTATATCTGCAAACCTCACTCTGCTTCCTCATTTGTTGCTGATGCAGAAAGAATGCAAGGATTATTTATTTAGCTTATATCTTGGCACCATTATGGATGACTTTGATGTTGCTTTGGACAACCATCCAGCACCCTGGCTTCATAGGTTTTTTTGACCCTCTCAACTCCAATGACCTCCACCCTCTTACCCCTTCAGTTCATGCCTGCGGACACATTCTAGACTTTGTCATCACCCACAACTTACCCGTCTCGAAAATATTAAACTTTCTGGTGACAGCTCCTGTGTTCTTCCTTTTCTAATTCCACTCTGCCTTCTCTTTATTATCACTAGGATCTCTAGTTCTTTCTGTCTCCATTTCCTACCAAAATGCTTGCCCTTTGCTTGGTCTGTTTCTTTTCTAACTGGCCAAGATCCCCTGACTCATCATGTCAAATATGTCCCTGCCCATGTGTCCTTTGTCCCTCTGCTGCCCTCATTTATTTACTTCTTTCATTCACTCATTCATTCATTCATCCAATACATTTTTAGGGCTGGTCAAGGGGATGGGTGGTACTTATACAATGTATTTTTTTTTTTGAGACAGAGTTGCTGTATCACCCAGGCTAGAATGCAGTGATGCGATCATGGCTCACTGCAGCCTCGACCTCCTGAGCTCAAGCTATCCTCCCACCTCAGCCTCCTGAGTAGCTGGGACTGTAGGCATGCACCACCATGTCCAGCTAATTAAAAAAAATTCTTTTGGTAGAGACAGGGTCTCACTGTGTTGCCCAGGCTAATCTCAAACTCCTAGCCTCAAGTGATCCTCCCACCTCAGCCTCCCAAAGTGCTGGGATTACAGGCATGAGCCATTGTGCCCAGCCCCAGCACATTTTTTATTGTGCATCTACTATGTGTCAGGCACAGTGCTAGGATCTAGAGAGCCTATGGTAAGCAAAATAGATAATAGTTCTCCCCTTGAACTCTAGAATTCAATCCAATTGAATTCACTCTTGGCTATTATATTTCGGGTGCTGATGGTTCCCTATGAATTTTTGGTTTCTAACATTCTCTGGACCCTCATTGTTACTGTCCAATCTTTTATTTTTTTATTTGTTTGTTTTTGTTTTTTGCTGTCCAGTCTTTTAAATGGGTGCTACATTGGGTCAGTAGTTCTAGACATTTTAGTGTCCTGACACATTTACAATCCCCCCTTTATTTTTGAGACAGGGTCTTGCTTTGTTGTGATCCTCTCACCTCGGGGCCTCCCAGAGTGCTGGGATTACAGACATGAGCTACTGTACCTGGCCTACAAATCTTACTGAAGTTACAGGCCTCTCTCCAGAAGAGTGCCCTTGCATATACATTCCACTGACAATTTTAGAAGTCCATGTACTCCATAAGCCCAGTCAAGAGCCTGTAGATTAGACAAACTCTGCAAACATATTCAACTTTTTGGCCTAAGAATTACTCATCTTATCTTGCCTTCAACCCATACACCAACATTTTTCACATCAGGGGCACAGAGGGTAAGGGGCAGAGTTCGGGAGCTCAATTGTGGAAACAGAGATATGAATGAAGATGAGGCAGGTCTTGTTCATTCTCTCTAAGGTGTATAATAGCATTAAAAATTTTTTCTTCCTTAGTCACTTCCCAAGAGTGTTGAATTGGAAAATGTGGGTGTATTATCTTCTGCTGGGCAAAAACAAAAACAAAAACAAAAAACAAAAGAAAAAACACTCAAAACCTAGTGGCTTAAAACAACAATAAATATTTATTACCTCTCACAGTTTCTGTAAGTTGAGAGTTCAGGAGTGGCTTAGCTGTATGGTTCTGCTTTGGGTCTCTCATAAGTTTGCAGTCAAGATGTCAGCTGTCTTCTGAAGGCCTGCCTGGGACTGAGGGTCTGCTTCGAAGGTGGCTTACTCACTTGGATAGCAAATTGGTTCTGGATGTTGTCAAAAGGCCTCAATCCCTCCTCACATGGATTTCACTCTAGGGCACCTGAGTGTCCTCACAACATGGTGACTGGCTTCCCTCAAAGCAAGCGATCCAAGAGAGAGCAAAGTAGAAACTGCAATATCATTTATGAGATAGCTTTGGGAGTCACATCTTATTATTTCTACAATGTCTCATAAGCTTTTTTTTTTTCTTCTTAAGCGGCAGGATATTGCTCTGTTGCCCCTACTGGACAGCAGTGGCTCCATCATAGTTCATTGTAACCTCAAGCTCCTGGCCTCAAGTGATCCTCCTGTCTCAGCCTTCTTAGTAGCTGGGACTACAGGTGCACACCACCATGCCTGGATAATTTTTTCTTTCTTTCTTTTTTATTGTTGGTAGAGATGGGGGTCTTGCTATGTTGCATAGGTGGGTCTTGAACTCCTGGCCTCAAGCAATCCTCTTGCCTCAGCCTCCCAAAGTGCAGGGATTACAGGCATGAGTCACTGTACTCAGCCATATCCTGTTGCTTACACAGGTCAGTCCTGGTCAGTGTGAAAGGGGACTACCCAGAGGCATAGATACCAGGAGAGGAGAATCACTGGGGCCACCTTGGACACCAGCTATAACTATGGGAGATATTCCCAGTGGGGAAACCGTGATGTTTGTGTATAAGTTGTTCATAAGTTGAGACTTTCTCAGTCATCTCTGCCTATGCTTTTGAGGGCATCTATTAGTCTTCAATTGTTCATTTTACTTTGCATTCCAACACACGAGGTTAGCTAGCAAAGCATATTTTTCTTCTGTTACAAGTGCAGGTGTGTAAGTTATCACTACATTGGGAGTAATGAAAACAGCCACCCTTTATGTAGCAGTTACTAAGTGCCAGGCACTCTCATAAGCACTTTATATGTATATTAATTCATTTAGCCATTAAAGAACCCTATGAGGTAGAAGTTATTCTTGCCCCCATTTTACAGATGAGAAAATGGAGGCACACAAACGCAAAGTAACTTCTGCAATGCCCCACAGCTAGCAAGTACCAAAGGAGGGATTGAACCATAGCAGTCTAGAGAGTCTGTGCTCTTAATCACCACTCTTGACCACCAGCAGAAGGGGTTGTAGATGGTGTGGAATGTAGACGTACCCAAGTTCTCCTGGGGGCATTCAGAGAGAGTCAGTGACTGAGAGCCGGAGAGTGTCGACATCAAGGGCAGAGCATGGGAAGGAGATGAGAAGAGGCAAACTAAGAGGTAGGAAGAGAAGCAAGAGATGGGTGTGTGCTGGAAGTCAGATGTGAGAGGAGCAAATGTGGGCAAGAGTGAGCGGCCCAGGCCACAGAGTCGGTGAGCAGAATGAGGATGACATCGGAGGTCCTGGATGAAGCAGTTTGGTGGAGTGACGTGTGGCAGCCAGATTAAAGTGGGTTGGAAGTGGATGGGAGGTGAGGCGGCAGGTGGACCACTCTTGGGACAGCCCAGCTGTGAACGATGGGGGAGGCATGGGGCAAGTAGAGGGAGAGAGAAAGGGCTCCCCCGCCAGCAGGAGATGGGGATCCAGGACAGATCCCAGCCTGAACCCAGGCCTCTCACCTAGGCCAAGCCCAGCAGAATCTGCTGGGCAGAGGCTTATTCTTCCCAGAAGGAAGCTCCCATCACAGTAAGTGCCAAATGAGGCCTGAAGACACAAATATTTGTTCGGCTTCTGCCCTTCTTATTCAAATAGGGCATTCTCTTTGGGGATGGAGGTTGGCTGCTGCAGCGAAGAAGTGAGAAGTCAGTGAGGGTGGGAGGGTGTAAAGGAGGCGCAAGTGCTCTGGGGGCCACTAATGAATTCCCCAGGCTCCCGAGCTAGTGGAATCCATTAGCTCATGAAAGCAGCTAAATAATACCCCGGCTGCTTTATGAGACATCTGTTCAAATAAAGCCAACCTTTCTCCTCAAGATCCGACTTCATCCCACTCCCTGGTGCCCATCCTGCTCTGTCTGACTGCGGCTGAATCAGGGGTTGTATGATACTGCCTCTCTGCACCCCCGCTACAAGACTGTGTGTTATTGTGTGAAGGTGTGTGGTTATGCCATGACCATATATTACTCTGGAGCTATCCTCTGTGTGGGTTTCTTTTTGCCAGTATGTAGGAGTCCACTCATCGACTGAATTACTCTGTGTTTGTGTGTGTGTACACATATGTGTTTGTGACACTGTCTCGCTGTGCAGCTGTATTATGTGGTTTGTGACTGTGTTACCCTAACGCTACATGTCTGGGACCATGTGTTGCTCTAAGAGTTTCTTTCTGTGCTGTGACCATTTGTGCCTGTGTGTTATCGTGATATAGCACATTACTGTATGTAATTTGGTGGTCCACTGTGAGACGCCGCCTCTGTGTGTGTGTGTGTGTGTGTGTGTGTGTGTGTTCATGTGCACATGTTACCAGGGGGGTCCTTGTTTTTAGAGCTCCCAAGATGGTGGTGGGCTGCTTCCAAGATGGCGGCAAGCCTCCTGTTCTCTGACCTGGGGTTCTTGGCCTCCCGGATTCCAAGGAATGGAATCTTGGGCCATGCGGTGAATGTTATAGCTCTGTTAGAAGCTCTGGGTCACGGAAGAGAACCGTGGAACCCAGCGACTAGTGTTCAGCTCGATTAGGACGAACCCGGGCACTTAGCCATGCAGGAACAATGGCGAGCCTCTAGCCCGATCAGGAGCTCTGTTTTCCCTCTGTTAAATCTTGCAACTGCACACTCGTTCTGGTCCGTGTTTGTTACGGCTCAAGCTGAGCTTTTGCTCTCCATCCACCACTGCTGTTTGCCGCCCTCGCAGACCCGCCGCTGACTTCCACCCCTCTGGATCAGGCAGGGTGTCCGCTGTAGTTCTGTCCGCTGCACTTCACAGTCACCTTCCCCAGCTAGGCTTAGGAATTCTCAGCCCACCTAAGAAATCCAGCTAGTCCTGTCTCTCACACACACGCTGTAAATTTATCAGTGACTTCACACGTGGCTATATTACGCTGTCTGGTGTACAAAGGTACACGTAAATGATGTGCCTGTGTGTTATTCTGCAAATTGGGTATTGTGCTACACACAGTGAAGTCATGGGACACTGTGTTTTAGTGGGACACTTTGTTGTGACTGCTTGTGTGCACAGAAGGACCTAAATCTCTGACTTCCCCTCCCAGTGGACCAGGACCACTCTGAGGAGCACCTGGACAGATGCGGCGAATGTGAATGATGGTAGGTGGGATGGGCACCACTTCTCAACTGATGGATAAAGGTCTAAGCCTTAAATCTCAGAAAGGATCAGTCCAGGGCAGAGGCAACACCCAAGAGGCAGCCAGTCCAGTAGCTGGGCAAAAGAAGGAGCCTAGGCTGGGCGCGGTGGCTCACGCCTGTAATCCTAGCACTTTGGGAGGCCGAGGCGGGTAGATCACGAGGTCAGGCGTTCGAGATCAGCCTGGCCAACATAGTGAAACCCCATCTCTACTAAAAACACAAAAAATTAGCTGGGCGTGGTGGTGGGTGCCTGTAATCCCAGCTACTCAGGAGGCTGAGGCAGGAGAATTGCTTGAACCTGGGAGGCGGAGGTTGCAGTGAGCCGAAATGGCGCCACTGCACTCCAGCCTAGGTGACAGTGCGAGACTCTGTCTCAAAAAAAAAAAAAAAAAAGAAGGAGAAGGAGAAAGAGAAGGAGAAGAAGCCTTCAGGGAAGCAAGGTGGTCAGCTGGTGGCATCCAAGCCCAAGGAGGCAGGTGTACAGGTGGGGGCAAGGGCAGAACCTGGGGATTCCAGAACCTGCAAATCCCTGCTGTGGCCATGATGCAGGGGGGTTAGACTAGCAACATCCACATGCATCACATGCAGCACTGGGGAATTTTATCTAAATGGACCATAACCAAAGATTCTGATTTACTAGGGCTGGAGCAGAGTCCTGGGGTTTACGTTTATACCAAGATTCCTGGCTAGTCAGGGGACCTCACCTTAAGAAACACTGGATCCCAGGATCCACAAGGAAAAGGTGAGAAACATGAGGCACAATAAGAATCTAGAGGGGGAAAGAAAGAAAACAAGAGAGGAAAAAAAGGAGAAAGGGAAGAGGAGATGGAGAAAGTGATGTAGCGGGCATCATTGGTGCCCTGCCCGTATCTCCTGAGCACTGGTCACTCTAGTTTGCACCCTGAGTCCTATGGGTTCTTCACTTGAGGACTCTTGGATTCTCTCTCTCTCCCCATCCCCCCACTGGAATCATCTGCAAAATCAGCTATTAGCATTCACATTCTTGTCTCAGTGTTGGCTTTTTGGGAATCTTAACCTAAGACAGGCGAGGGAAGAAATCCAAAAACTCCTTAGCCTGAAGCCTCCAGCTGACCAGCAGGAGCAACAACAAGGGTGTGGGGTGGGGCTGCCAGGCTGCTCCTCCCATTGGCTGTTTGAGCTTCTTCCCCACTTTGGGAGGTTGCAGCTACTTACTCAGGTGATGGCTCTCTCAATAGACCTGCTTCCTCTCTGGTCTTTTGGATGCCTGATCATTTTAATTGATTGTCAGAAGTCTCCACTTCCAAAGCATTGTTCTTGAGGCCACAGGCTGTTGCCGCCATGCCTGGCAGCCAGCAGTTCCACTCAAAGGCCCCTTAGCCCCGGCTGGGGGAGGTAACAGCTGGCCTGGGCAGGATCTGCCGAAACCCCTGCCCGGCAACTCCAGTTCTGGAGGCCTCATTCCAGTGCCATCTGGATGGAATTCCTCTGCTCAGACTGTGTTTGGAGCAATGTCTGCATGGTCAGATGTTGCTGCTCTTTGATAAACCCAGCCTGTCTCCCTTGGGCAGCCCCACCATCTGCTTTGGCTATGTCCTGCAGGAATGTACTGCATGAATAAAGACCCCTCTGTGGTGGGACCCAGCTGCCCGAAGGTCAGCTCCTGTGAATAGAGAGCCTGGGCTTTGTTCGCGGGTCAGTTTGATGACAGCCTCTGACAAGTGCCCAGCACTTCCCAGTGTATAAAGCACCATTCCAGCCTTTCCCCCAGTGCTGGAAGGTGGGGATTTTGGGTCTGACCCATGGGTCCATGGATCTTCACTAGAATAGCAAATGAATTTCATTTCTAATGGCGACCCGATGATGGGTGGCTCCCCAGGGCCCCACAGTGAGGATTCTGAAGCTGTCTGGACCTAAAAGAAAAGATTGTGAAGTGACTTGACGCAATGTCCTGGAGCCTGGAGTGGGGAATGGTAGCAGACTGCTGATGCCCTCAGCCACCTGCAAGTTCTTCTCAGGCCTGAGTGGACAGTCCCAGGGACTGCTGGCAGCTGCCCATCTTGGATCCTCACTTCACCCTTCTCAGCCTGAGGTCTTCCTCTGGTGCCATGAGAGCTAGTGCAGTCCACTCACAGGGCAACCTGGAAGTGCCAGAGATTTAACAACCCCCCAGGTTGAGGGCAACCTCAACCTATGAGGGATGGTGGGTCAGTGGATAAAGGATCCAGGTTCTCTGCCCCTTGCTGGGCCAATTCTGAGGCACATTCTACACGATTGCTCAGAGTCTCCAATGTGATTGAGCCCCAGTTGCCCACAGCAGTGACTCGCTCATTAGTGCACCTTGACTGGCTATATTCCCCCTCCCCTGCCCGGTCTCCCTTTCCTACTCCCTCACCATTCTTTCTGCAGTCACCTCAGAAACAAATCACCTCCACTCAAGTCCTGGCTTTGCGGGGAACCCAAACTAGAGCAAGAGTGATGGCGAATATGTCCACCTCCCACCCCATAGTGGGCAGTGACAGTATTTAGTAGCATTGACCTTTTGCCAGCATTAGGAACTGAGGTTGGGAAACAGGGAAATGAGGCCAATGGGTCGGGACCATGGCCTTTGTTTTTTTGTTGTTGTTGCTTGTTTGTTTGTTTGAGATGGAGTCTCGCTCTGTCACCCAGGCTGGAGTGCAGTGGTGGATCTTGGCTCACTGAAACCTCTGCCTCCTGGGTTAAGTGATTATCCTGCCTCAGCCTCCCGAGTAGCTGGAATTACAGGCACCTGCAACCACACCTGGCTAATCTTTGTATTTTTAGTAGAGATGGGGTTTCACCATGTTGGTCAGGCTGGTCTCAAACTTCTGGCCTCAAGTGATCCGCCCACCCCGGCCTCCCAAAGTGCTGGGATTATAGGCGTGAGCCACCATACTGGGACAGGGCCATAGCCTTTGAAAGACCCCGTCTGCTGGGTCTGGTGGACACCCACATCGGTAGCATCAGGAATGTGCTGAGTAGTACAGAGCAGAGGGCCGTGGAGAAGGATGCATGTGCCTCCATATGGAGAGGCCAGGGGAGGCTTTCTGAAGGGGATCACGTGGGCTGAGACTCACTTTGGATGGGAATCAGTCCTTGGCCTTTGTGTCCGTGAAGTGTCAGCTCTTCTTCCAGGAGGGCTGTCATCACCTCCTACTTCCTGGACTGGGTGGCTTTCCCCTTGCATTGGCTGGTACAGCACCTGAACCTCTCTTTTGTGGCACCTCATAGCCAAGGGGCTATTTGTTGGATTATTTGACCAAATGTCTAGCTCCCTGACTAGATTACAAGCTTCCTGTGGGCAGGGACTAGGCCTGGTTTTATTGACTTGTCAGTTCCCAACACCAAGTGCACCTCCTTCCTGTGTCCCCTCTGTCATTGCTCTAGCCCCAACTTCATTGCCTGTCATTTGGATAATTGTACTAGTCTCCTCACTGGTTTCCTTGCCGCTAAAAGCCACCCTGAAGGGACTGCTGTGTCAGTCCTGCTTTCCTAACCCCTAGCAGCTATGGTCAGTCCCCCTCCTCTGTGCAGAAGGGCCAATTCTGACCCAGATCAAAAGGGCTGGGTACTCCGCTTCCACTCACGGGACCAGAATGTAAGAAATGGGATTATTTCAACTGCATGAATTATTCCCAGACACCCCGTAAGTCCTGACACCTTCATCACCCACTGAGCCACAGCCTTGCCGAGTAGTGTCCCAGTGTACAAGTTGGGAAGCTGAGTCAGAGCTGCCTCCTTTTGAGTTTCCTTCTCCTTGGATTTCTCCTCCTCCAGGAAGCTGTGTTAGATGCCTCCTTGGCTGCACCAAGAAGGTGGTATTTGAGTAAAAACTGAAGGGGTGAGGGAGTGAGCCATGTGGATGCTGGAGGAGAGGGTTCTAGGCAGGGAGATAGTCAGTGCCAATTCCTGAAGCAGGAAGAGAGCCAGAATGACAAGTAGCAGCAAGCTGGGTATGAAAAGAAAGATAAGAGATGAGGTCATAGTAGGGGAGGCAGATCCCACAAGGCCTGTTGGGCCACCCTGAAGGTCTTTGGCCATTGCTTTGAATGAGATGGGAGCCACTGAAGGTCTTTCAGCAGGGGAGGCCAGGATCTGACCTATGTTATAACAGCCTCACTCCAGATTCTGTGTTGTGTGGAGATGGCAGGAGGGGCTGGGGCAAAAGCAGGGAGTCCAGACGGGAGACATTGGCCAGAATTCAGCTAAGAGATGCTAGTGTTAGTAACATGATGGGGGTGATAATGACATGAACTGACCAAACTCTAGATCACAGATTCATGGAGTAGGAAAGGCTGACTTTCCCAATTTGTCCTCCAGGCCCCTCTTTTCCTGGGGGCAGTCTCCCTTTGGCCCGATGCCCTGGCCCACCCTATATGGTGGGTTGATGACACTGTCACTCCTGTAAGCCCTGCTCCTGTCCTCACTCCACCACCCTGCTGCAGGCCCTGGAGGAGACTTCTGGGACACTGAGCCCCTGCCCATCAGGCCCTTCCAGATCTGAAGTGTCTGGCCCTGCAGCAGCCCAGCTCCCAAATTCTCACCCCTCCTCTTCTTCAACCCTAGCTGCCTGACCTCCTTATGGACAGGAGGCCCTGCTCCCCTCTCTGGCCTGCCCCAGGCTCCAGCCACATCAAAAGGCTTGCAGCTGCAGTTGCCCAAATGCACCAGGTCTTTCCCATCTCTGGACCTTGCTAGAATGCCCCTCCTTCACCCTTTTTATCTAAACAACTCCTTCTATTTCCTCAAGACTCAACCCAAGTGTCATCCCTTCCAAGAACTCTTCTGAGGCCCCTTCAAACTAGGACATCCCTTTCCCCTATTCTCTTGGCCATAACACTTTCTCTGGGGGACTATATCTCCCTCACATAACTCTACACCTAACTACCTAAAGTGAGCCCACCTCCATGAACTTGCTGCAGTCAGTGGCTCCCTATGCCTGATGTTTAGAACACTATGCGACTTTATCTTACCTTCCAGCTCTATCTTCCACACATGCTTTCTGCCTTCTCCAGCTCCTGCCACACTTGACATCCCCCATTCCTTCGCCATGAGTTTTCCCCTTTCAGTGGATGAGAAGTGGCTCAGAATGTTCCCAGTGACACATTAGCATGTGCCCTATGCAGAGGAGCGAGAGGGACTTTCAGATGCCTGGGGGATGAGAACTGAGGCACATGCCTGGGAGTGAGATGAGGCTGCAGTGCCCTCGAGCTCCTAGTCAGACAGGCTTGGGGTTGAAACTCGGTGGTGCCACCTACTAGCTATGTGACCTTGGGCAAGCCATTTCAACTCTGTGAGCCTTGGTTTTCTCCTTTGTTTTGTTGTTGTTTTGTTTTGTTTTGTTTTTGTTTTGAGGCAGAATCTCACTCTGTCACCCAGGCTGGAGTGCAGTGGCATGACCTCAGCTCACTGCAACCTCCGCCTGCTGGGTTCAAGCGATTCTCCTGCTTCAGCCTCCCTAGTAGCTGGGATTACAGGCACACACCACTGCGCCCAACTAATTTTTGTATTTTTAGTAGAGATGGGGGTCTTACCATGTTGGTCAGACTGGTCTCGAACTCCTGACCTCAAATGATCCACCCACTTCAGCCTCCCAAAGTGCTGGGATTACAGGAGTGAGCCACCACACCCGGCCAGTTTTCTCCTTTGTAAAATGGAATATGAATACCTGCATGGCAGGGGTGTCATGAGAGTCCAGTGAAATAATGAACACAAAACGGTGAGCACGTGACTGACATTTCATGAAAGCATCACCAAATTGCCATAATCATTGTCATGAAACAGATCAATCAGAAAACCTCTGCCATTTTTCTAACCATAGCAGTGACAGAGGAATGTACTTTTTGCTCAGAGATGACAGTGCCTGGCTTGTCAGGATAATTCAGGATCCTCCAAGACCCAGCTCTGGGTGGTTCATGACTAGTCAGTTGCAGTTTGACAATTTTGTGTTGAGGACCTGAGTCATAGAGCTCCAGGGCTGATGAGACTGTTGTTCTCTGTGGCCCAAGACAGGGCCATGGGAGACCCTGGCCTTAGGGTTGCAGAGGAAAAGCCTCCAACTTCAGGCTTTCTCTCAGGTGTCCTCATCAGAGCAATTCTCAGTGGCAGAATTTTCAGGACATCAGCCTTGTCCAGAATGCAAGTTCCAAGGTGATGGAGGATGTGAGTCCAGGCATCCCTCAACCAGCAATGGCAGAGCAGATGGGGGTGCCACACAGGCAAGGGGGCTCAACTGCAGACCTCTGGGGCCAGATATATCCCATTGTCCCCTTTGAGCTCCCTGCCAGTTCTGCTCAGGACCTCTCCAGGTCTTAAGTACGTAGCAGCTTCTTGGGGTCCTTTAATTCCCCTCTCAAGTCCAGGCCAATCTTCCAACTTTTGGTGCAGGAAAGACTCTGTAAGCTCTGGTTTTGATTGGGTAAATTTACACCTGTATCCTATAGGTCCTTGTAAGTCTCTAGTTTGAGATTCCGTATTTGCTTCCAACACCAGAGGTGTCAATTAACCCTGAGCATTCATCTCCAACCCAGGAGGAGTGAAGACAGCATGACCAGTTCATGGCGCTCTGTCCTCCTGTGTCCAGGGGAGACGTCACTAAGTAATCATGATATTCCCTCCCACTAAGGATACACTTATCATCAGAATCCAAGGCTCCTGCAAGCCACTGCCAAATGATTGGGAGCCCTATTTGCATTTGAGCAAATGTTTTTGGGCCCAGATGATAGCAATGATGATGGTAATGGTGGTGACACTAATGATGGTGACAGTGATGATGATCCTATTTGCAGATGAACTTTGTGGTTTGAGGCTTGCAAAGTCCTGCCAGCTATATGCCTCCACAACTCATTCCTACAACTGTCAAAGACAGGTAATTGTATTATTCAGTATTCAGGCCTCTTTAGGTTTTAAGTAACAGAGTATTTTTTATCTCAATCATGTCTACACATGGGTCACCTCTCAGGGTCGGGTGGGGGAGGGGGCAGATGATTCTCCAAAATAATGAATTCTAGGGGTACAAAGAGCACAAATCCACAAGAGTATAATTGCCCCCACCTCACCATTTTATAGAAGAGAAAAGTGGTTGTTCAGAGATGCCAGGTGCCCTGCCCAAAGTCACATAGCCAGTGAGTGGAAAAGCCAGGACTAACACCCAGGGTTCTGAAGCTTTGAGTTCAGGATGCTTTTCTCATCCCTAGCACTGCTTCTCAGAGGCTAAAGCAAAGTGACCCTCACTACCTCCAAGACAGCCCCCGCGGCAGAGCGTTCTGAGGGGGTCTTTAGTAACGCTGGTGAGGACCTCATTGTGGACAGATGGGGCTCCTACTGCTGCCAGTTCCGTCCCAAACTGGCCTGGGTACAGATTCAGAGGGGACAGTGGGGGCAGGGCAAGCAGGGACTCTCCTATCCCAGTCATCAGCCGGCCCAGGCCCAGGCGCAAGCTGTCCTGCGTCCTCCCAGCTAGGCGACAGCAGGAGTCCAAATAGGCAATTAATTACGGCCTGGCAGCTGCTGGCTCTCCTCCTCCCTTGCTCAGCCGAGTGTGTAATGGAAATGGAACCAAAACAGACTCCCCTGCCCAGAGGGACCCTGGCATGCCCAACAGAGGATGAGCTCCAGGGAAGCAAGGAAGGTGCCTGAGACGCAGAGGTGAGTTTATTAACACAATGAGCTTCCCTGACCCCTTCTCCCTCAACTTTCCCTGCCTTTTGGCTGCAAAAGCAGTCTTTACAGACAGGACTGTGATCCCAAGTGATCCCTCCCTGGTGGCCTGAGTATAGTGGTACTATTGGTATTAATCTTATAGTATTAATAACAGTGAAGTAGTCAGTGTCCTACATACTGTACAGGCATTACCTCTTTTTTTTTTTTGAAATGGAGTCTTGCTCTGTTGCCCGGGCTGGAGTGCAGTGGCGTGATCTTGGCTCACTGCAACCTCCACATCCCAGGTTCAAGCGATTTTCCTGCCTCAGCCTCCTGAGTAGCTGGGATTATAGGCGCACACCACCATGCCTGGCTAATTTTTGTATTTTTAGTACACACGGGGTTTTGCCATATTGGCCAAGCTGGTCTTGAACTCCTGACTTCGTGATCCCCCCGCCTTGGCCTTTCAAAGTGCTGAGATTACAGGCGTGAGCCACCACGCCCGGCCGGCATTATCTCTTCAAATCCTCAAATCAGGCTTTGATGTACTTTTTATGCCTATGTTACCAATGAGAAAGGCGGAGACACAGAGAGGTGGAATGGGCCCTAAGGGGGTGATGTAATGTAGTGGTCAGAGCACAGGCTCTGGAACCAGACAGAACCATTTAGGTCACTTACTAGCCATTTGGCCTAGGCAAGTTACTTAACTTCCCTGTGACTCAGTTTCCTCCTCTGCAAAGTGGTGCTGACGGTCGTATCTACCTTGTAAGGTCACTAGGACAGTGTTTGATGTGAAGCCCGATCCATGGTAGCTCTGTGGCTTCAGAGGGTAGGTGCTGTTATCCTTGTTCTACTATTTTACATTAAAATAGTAAATGATTCATTGCATAAAGTACACCCTATGCACATGACAAACATCACAAGTGACTAAGAAACTTTTCATCCACAAAATTTCAGGCCCATTCTGAATCCTCTCACTCTGGCTTCTGCATGCCTCGCCAGGCAGCAAGCTCAGCTGGGCATCATCTTCTGTTCTTTGTGTTAAGGATGTAATGGGAGTTTTTGTTTGTTCCTGGAAGAGCCATGGACATTCTGATGATGAATATTCTTTTATAAAACTTAGACACACTTCCCTGCAAGAGATCCTTAGGTGTTCCCCAACCTAGTTCCAAAAAATCACCGCCCCTAGGGCCGGGTGGGGTGGCTCACCCCTGTAATCCCAGCACTTTGAGAGGCTGAGGCGGGTGAGAAACCAGGAGTTTGAGACCAGCCTGACCAACATGCTGAAATCCTGCCTCTACTAAAAATATAAAAATTAGCTGGGTGTGGTGGTAGGCACCTGTAATCCCAGCTACTCGGGAGACTGAAGCAAGAGAATTGCTTGAACCTGGGAGGTGGAAGTTGCCAGTGAGCTGAGATCGTGCCACTGCACTCCAGCCTGGGTGACAGAGTAAGACTCTGTCTCTAAATAAATAAATAAGTAAAATAAATAAAATAAAATAAAATAAAAATCACTGCCCCAGACCGGGGGAAATTGATCCTCCCTAGACATCCAGATGGGCAGGCTGGCCAGTGTGTGGCCAAAGGGAAGAAAAAATCCAACTGAGACTAATGGCATCGAAAAGGCAAGGTACAGACCTAAAATGAGTCAGGAACTGCCCCCTCACTCATTCATGCCCCCTGTCTCCCCACAGCCTCTGAGCCCTAGGGAAGGGGGAGCTGGGTTAATTTATTTCTGTAGCCCCAGCACCTGGCAAGGGGCCCAGCACAAAGCAGGAGATTGGTGAACGCTGAATAAAGGAACCAGCAAATGAATGAATGAATGAATGAATGGCATTGCTATTTGGGGAAAGATATAGAGTATAAAGCTAAAGAGAAAAGAAGAAAGGAGAAATACAGTGCTCTCCATTCCCAGCTCCTTACAAATGCTGTATAATCTCTACATTCTGCTGTGAAAGACCTAGAAAGACATATTGCTAAGTGAAAAGAAGAGCTAAGTACACAACAGGTGTAGAAACCTTTATCTTTGTGTTAAAAAAGAGAACAATAAGAATATACATGTGTATTTGCTTATATATTAATAGTTGTACCTGTGGTATAGGCGGATGAGAGGCTACTTAAGAAACCAGTCACTGGCCTGTAATCCCAGCACTTTGGGAGGCTGAGGTGGGTGGACCACCTGAGGTCAGGAGTTCAAGACCAGCCTGGCCAACATGATGAAACCCCATCTCTACTAAAAATAGAAAAAATTAGCCAGGCATGGTGGCATGCAGCTGTAATCTCAGCTAGTCGGGAGGCTGAGGCAGGAGAATCCTTGAACCCAGGAGACGCAGGTTGCAGTGAGCCAAGATCATGCCCTGCACTCCAGCCTGGGTGACAAGAGTGAAACTCTGTCTCAACAATAACAACAACAACAACAACAAAAACCAGTCACTGTGGTTAGGGACAATCAGAACATGGGTGGATGGGAAAAAGGAGTTACAGGGAGACTTTACCCTATATGCACTTTACATATTTTGTAAATTTCTAAATCATGTGAAGTTAAAAAATAAGAAAAGGAAAACAAAATAATAGAAAATTTCTGCTCCAAGAAAATGTTCAGTAAGATCCACCTGGCTTAATGGCTGGGAGGGAAGGAAGCGTGCAGTGAATACCTAGTTACAGCCCATCTTCTCAAGGAGTCAGTATAATTAAGGGCTTGGAGTTCTCCAAACTATTGATCTTGGGCCAGAAAACATTAGATGAATTCCCAGGGGTCTTGAGCTTTCCGAAGTTGTTTCTCTAAATTCCACATCTCTCTTGTTGATAGCCGGTAGCCTCTGCACGCTCCCACGATGGCTGAGGGATACAGTTGGTGTGGGCTACTGGGACTAGAGACATTAGGAAAGACCTCATAGAGGGGCTGGAGACCACCCTTGGGTGGAAGGGGAAGAGAAGCCCAAAGGCCTGGATACGAAAGGCAAAGGAGGCAACAACAACAATGACAACAAACAAAAAAAAGAAAAAGAAAAAGCAATATTGTCCCTGCTTTCTCCTTGTCACCTCTCTCCAAGACCCACCTCCTGAGAAATATCACAATATCCAATATCTTGTAGAGAGACTTCTATAAGCCATGACATTGGGGTAGGAGTAATCACTCTGACATCAGGATTACATTTGTAATTGACAAATGCGGGCTGGGTGCGGTGGCTCACGCCTGTATTCCCAGCACTTTGGGAGGCCAAGGCTGGCGGATCACTTGAGGTCAGGAGTTCGAGACCAGCCTGGCCAACATGGTGAAACCCCGTCTCTACTAAAAAACTAAAAAAAAAAAAAAAAAAAAAATTAGCTGGGCATAGTGGTGCTTGCCTATAATCCCAGCTACTTGGGAGGCCGAGGCAGGAGAATCACTTGAACCCGGGAAGTGGAGGTGGCAGTGAGCCCAGATAATGCCACTGCACTCCAGCCTGGGTGACAGAGCGAGACTCCATCTCAAAAATAGATAAATAAACAAACAAATAAATAAAGACAAATGCGGAAATAGCACAGATGCTGTCAGGGAGCACTGGACACTGAGAGCCCCAGCACAATGGGCTGGGAGGACCGGGGTAAGGGCAAGTCTACAGAACTGCACCTAGGGTCAGAGTTGATTCTGGAACCAAAGGAAGGAGCCAGCAGCTGGATGTGGCTGGCCCAACTCTGAGGAGCTGTCCAGGCACAAGAATCTCTCCTTGTCTTTTGGATCTAGACTCGGAGATCCCACAGTAGGAGGCCTGTGTCCTGTAGAGGGACATCCTCTATAGGAAGTCTTTGGTGAGCACATTCATTTGGCTTTTACACCTGAAAGGCCTCCTAACCCTTTGATGACCTTCTTGTTGATAGACAAAGCAGCCCAGGCTGTGAGTCCCCAAGAAGAAAACCCCAGCCCTGGTCTGCAGCTGCAAAGATCAAGGGCAGAGGGGGGTCTCCAGCAGGCTGTACAAAGCTCAAATAACTTTGAGCACTGCCCTGGAGCCTGGTGACAGGCTGGTCCAGGCCATGGCCTCCTGTGCCATCAAATGCCCTTTTCTTAACAAGGTTTGCTCATGCTAGGAACAGACACTTTTCTTTGGCCTGACCTCTCTCAGGGGCTCCTGCTTTGTATACCCACCTGCGAGTACCACCATCCTTTTAGGCTGAATATGGTCAATGTTGATAATAATAAGTATACCAACAGCAATAACAATATTATCAAAGCTGCCATTTACTGTGTTTTCTAAAAGGCACAGGACTTTACCTACATTATCTCATTTAATCCTCACAACAACCCTATGAGGAATGTACTATTATTGACCCGTTTTAGAGATTGAGAAAAGGGCACAGAGAGGTAAAATAACTTCTCCTGGGTCTCACAGCCAGCAGAGGTCGTGCTGGGATTCAAATCAAAGCAGTCTGACCCTAGGATGGGTTCCATTAACGGCGACGTGACACCAAGCTCTTGTTGGCTTTCTTCCCCAGTCAGCCTTTCCTCCCAAACTCCCTGCATCAGATGTGGCTTCTCTGGGATCCCTGTCATTGGCTGTGGAACCTCAGAATCACCTCTGATAAGTAGTTTGGCTTTGGTGACAGACAGCTATGGGTTTGAGTCTTGACTCTGGCTCTTGTTACTGTGTGGCCTGGAGGAAGGTGATCCTGCTCTCTGTTTCTTGGTCTCCAGGTGTGTGAAATGATCTGGCAATATCTTCTGGGCTTCTGTCATTGCCTGTCCAGTGCCTGTCCTTACTCTGAGAACTCTCTTCCCATCCCCATCCACAGGGCCATCGTTGGATTACCACAGTCTTATATGACATTGACACTGACATTGACTCTGACTGTAAGACTGTGGCAACCCAGCGATTGCACGGCTTTTTGTTTTTGTTTTTGAGATGGAGTCTCACTCTATTGCCCAGGCTGGAGTGCAGTGGTGGGTGCGATCTCAGCTCACTGCAACCTCCATCCCCTAGGTTCAAGCAATTCTCCTGCCTCAGCCTTCTGAGTAGCTGAGATTACAGGCATGTGCCAGCATACCCGGTGAATTTTTTGTGTTTTTAGTAGAGATGGGGTTTCACCATATTGGCCAGGCTGGTCTCGAACTCCTGACCTCAGGTGATCTGTCCACCTCAGCCTCCCAAAGTGCTGGGATTACAGGTGTGAGCCACTGCGACCAGCCAATGATTCCATATTTATTGGAGTTGGTGGGGGGTGGGGTGCAGTGCTTGATTTGAGCTGGCCAAAGTCCTTTCCCAGGACTTTTCAAGCCAAGCTTATGACAAACAGCTAGTTCCACTCCAGCGGTAATAACTATGAGATGGGAGGCTTGGGGATGGTTAGCGTCATGTTTACTTCAATATGGAAGAAGTTCACAGCAGAAGAAACGATGACATGCTGAGAGCACAGAAATGAGAAGAGAGGGGTCTCTGGTGCTGGCTGTCCTGAGTCCATGCTCCTGAGGTCTGCCCCTCCCATAATTACCTGAGACCACAGCATTCTTCCAGTAATGCCCTGTTGGACGTGAGCTAGTGGCTGAGGTTGAGAATACATGAGGGGCACTTAGCACATTAAATGGAAAAAGTAAGTCCTCAACAAGGGGTAACTATTATGACTATTTTTTTTTTTGAGGCAGAGTCTCTCTCTGTTGCCCAGGCTAGAGTGCAGTGGTGCTATCTCAGCTCACTGCAACCTCCACCTCCCGGGTTCAAGCGATTCTCCTGTCTCGCCCTCCCATGTAGCTGGGACTATAGGCGCCCACCACCATGCCCAACTAATTTTGTATTTTTAGTGGAGACAGGGTTTCGCCATGTTGGCCAGGCTAGTCTCAAGCTCCTGACCTCAGGTGATCCACCCACCTCGGCCTCCCAAAGTGCTGGGATTACAGGCATGAGCCACCATGCCTGGCCTATGATGACTATTATTAAGACAGCACATGCCTGGGCAACATGGCGAGACACCCACCTCTACAAAAAATGTTTTAAAAATTAGCCAGGTGTGGTGGTGGACGCCTGTGGTCTCAGCTACTTGAGAGGTTGAGGTGAGAGGATCGCTTGAGCCCAGGAGGTTGAAGCTGCAGTGAGCTGTGATTGTGCCACTGCACTCCAGCCTAGGTGACAGAGCGAGACCCTGTCTCAAAAGAACAGAAGAGCACAGACTCAGCTCAAATTCACACCTTTGGAAGCAGTCGATGGAAGGAGAGAAGGTTAAATTCTATTTTCTGTATACACCACTGTGAGCTGTGGGGAGTCCAGGAAGCCTCCTTGGGAGGAGCTTGAGAGGAGGGTGGAAGACATCTTGGCAGGGGCTGGAATGAGGAGACAGGTCTTGCTGAAGCAAAGAGCTGGACAGTTTGAAGACTCAGCCCCACCTCCCCTGGTCAAGGCTCTTAGAGGCATCTCTATCTCTTCCTCGCTGTCAGCAGTGGTTTGTCCACAGGCCTGTGGATAGCCTCCTTTATAGAAGCCTCTTGCTGAGCACCAGGATAGAAGGATGAGAAAGACGTCGGCCACACCCGCATGGATGTGCAACATGCCAGGGCAAAGCACAGAGGGTGGCAGGAAGACTTAGGAGGGGCATACCCAAAACTTGGGGAATCAAAGAGGGCTTTCTAGAGGGAATGAATCTAAGCAGTGACCTAGGAATGAATGATGATACTAGCTAATATCCATGAAGGATAGATTGCGTGTGAGGTGTTTTAGATGTGTTATCACCTTGAATGTAATCCTCTCCGCCACCTTGAGAGGGAGGACTGATTATGCCCACTGAGCAGATTAGGTAACTGAGGCTCTGCTAGGTGAAGTGTTTCCTGGTCACACAGCTACAAAGCGGTGGAGCTTGGACTTGAGTTCAGCTCCGTCTGCTTTAAAGTGTGTTCTGGGGCCGGGCACGGTGGCTCACGCCTGTAATCCCAGCACTTTGGGAGGCCGAGGCAGGCAGATCACGAGGTCAGGAGATCGAGACCATCCTGGCTAACATGGTGAAACCCCGTCTCTACTAAAAATACAAAAAAATTAGCCGGGTGTGGTGGCAGGCGCCTGTAGTCCCAGCTACTTGGGAGGCTGAGGCAGGAGAATGGCGTGAACCCGGGAGCAGTGAGCTGAGATGGTGCCACTGCACTCCAGCCTGGGTGACAGAGCAAGACTCTGTCTCAAAATAAATAAATAAATAAATAAATAAATACGTAAATAAAGCGTGTTCTGAACCACAGAAATGAGAGTAAATGAGAGTCAGGATGGGAAGCAGATCAACCTCTTCAGCTGGAACTAAGGAGATCCAGTTGAGTTGCTGGATAGGAGGCTGCTGAAGCAGGCAGGGGCTGGGACACAGCAGGCCTTGCAGGCTGGGGGTGGGGGGAGTTTGTGCTTCATCTTGGGGGCAGCTGGTTGATGGAAAAGGCCAGGGCTGGCTCTAGAACTCTGCAAGGTAAGCATCCTGCCCACAGATGCAGACTGAAATCCTAGTGCACGAGCCTGTGGCCCATCTGCCCTGGGTGACAGGCTGCCTCCTGTGACTCACCTGCCTGTTGCAGCCCCCCTCTTGGCCAGGCACTGGAGAGAAGGAGCCCAAGGACTCAGGCCCTCTTCATCTGGAGCAAGGAGCGAGCTGGGGATTCTCAGCCAATCACCAAGCTGTCCCTAAATGAGCCATAATCACCCCTGATTGCTCCTTTGTCGGGCTGGCTCTCAGAGCCACTTCCTCTGAGGCTGTGGGGAGGGGCCCTTCAGACCAACGTGCACTGCTGGTTTCCTATTTTAGAATAAACACGTGTGGTGGGGGGCTGGGCACCTCCTGAGCTCTCAGAGATCCAAAAGGCAGGCACAGATGAATGTGGGGGTGAACAGAACCAGTCCCCACGGTGGGCAGGAGTTTACACCTGGTGAGCCACTTCTCTGGCCCTTGGGGCCAGATCATATCCCTATTTGATGAATGAATAACAGGCTCAGAGAGGGGTTAGTGTATTCGATCACAGAGTTCAGACAATGGAGCCAAGGGACGTTTCATTCATTCATTCATTCATTCACTCACCAAATATGTATTGAGCACCTGCTATGTGTCAGGCACTGTGCTAGGTGTTTAATACAAACCCAGACCTTTTCAGATCATGACAACAATAACAATAGCCAGAGTTTATTGAGCACTTACTAAGTGCCAGGTGCTTCACTACCTACATTCCACATGATGTTTCATCAATCCTCCCACCAGCACTGTGAAGTGGAGTGAGGCAGGCATGCCGATGGGGCAGGAAGGGTTTCTCTGTCTCCATCGCAAAGGTTGGCATATGCCAAAGGTGACTCACAAATAGTGGCATTTGAAGGAGACAGGAACTGAAGAGCTGAGGGGATGAAAGAAAGGGTCCAAAGAGGAGGGGTGGCCTCAAGGTGGTGACCACATGGTGACTACAGGGGATCAGATCAAAGAACTCACCCTGCAGAGGGCGGGAAGCCCAGGGAGCTGATTAGGTACAGCCACAGATTGCACCGTATTGACAGATCCTACTTAATGTGAGTAAAACCCTTCTCTACACCTTCCTTTGAAAGCTGCGTGCAGCTCCCAGCTCTGACCAGTTTAACAATGAATGACCCACCCCTTCTTCCCCCTGCTGGGGCACAGTTCTAGGGTGATCATTTTTATCCCCATTTAATAGATGAGTAAACTGAAGCAGAGAGGCCGTGAGTCACCTGCCGAGGGTCACTCAACCAGCAATGGCAGAGTTGACTCCAGAGCTGAACCCTGAAGCAACGTCCGCCTCAGGCTGGTCCTGGACCCAGTGGTCACGAGTCTAGCCTGGGGACCCCTCAGTACTTGGCAGGCAGTGGATAAAACAACCTCAGCCCCTCACTAAGCAACAGCAAGCCCCTCCCCCTCCTGCATCTCACCCTCCCCACGGCCCAGCTCCTCTCAGAGCTATTAACCAGGTCACGCTGGCTTGTCCCAGTCCAATAGTTCCCTTAATTGCCTTTTTATAGCACGTCGTACAACTGTTCATTACGCTGTCATATTTCCCCTCGAAGGCAGCAGTGGGGGAGCCAAACTGAGGACGGGGACCCATCCAGGTGGCAGGGGCTGTGTGTAGGGCACCAATGTGTGAAGCTTATTTTCTACTTGGTCAGAATGAATTAAATGCGTGCTTCTCACGCGTGAGTAATACAGGAACCACGTTTAAAGGGGAAAGAAGTCACAGCCCCCCCGTCAACAATTGACAAATTATCTTTATTACAATTTTATGAAAATATGTACAGACAGAAAGGTAGCTCTACACAATTGGAAAAGCAGAGACAATATACCAATGCAACAAAAATAAAGCCTCAATATCAGACATTTCAAAAAAATACCAATAATTTAACGTGATGGATAGTGTGTGGCTGAAATGAAATCGCACTTGCACAGTGAATATGGTTCAGCATTTAGCCCCCCTCTGTTCTTTTGTCATAAGGCCCATGACAATTAAAGCAGTATTTGGTCATCCAGGAGACCTAGAATCTGCTGGTAGGTTTTTTAGATATAAAATAATATAATATAAAATTGGCCAGGCGCGGTGGCTCACGCCTGTAATTCCAGCACTTTGGGAGGCTGAGGCGGGTGGATCACTGCAGGTCAGGAGTTTGAGACCAGCCTGGCCAATGTGGTGAAACCCCGTCTGTACTAAAAATACAAAAATTAGCTGAGTATGGCAGTGGGTGCCTGCAATCCCAACTACTCAGGAGGCTGAGGCAGGAGAATCGCTTGAACCCAGAAAGTGGAGGTTACAGTGAGCCAAGATTACGCCACTGCACTCCAGCCTGGGCAACAGAGTGACTCCGTCTCAAAAAAATAAATAAATATAAAATAATATAATGTAAAATTAACCAATTCTGAGAGAAAGCTCTCACAGCCTACGTTGAGAAACAATAAATGTGTCCCAGGAGCCTCTTTTTTGAGACGTAGTCTTGCTCTGTTGCCCAAGCTGGAGTGCAGTGGCACAATCTCGGCTCACTGCAAAGTCCATCTCCTGGGTTCAAGTGATTCTTATCCCTCAGCCTCCTGAGTGGCTGGGACCACAGGCACACACCACCAATTTTTGTATTTTTAGTAGAGACGGGCTTTTGCCATGTTGGCCAGGCTGGTCTCGAACTCCTAACCTCAGGTGATCCGCCTGCCTTGGCCTCCCAAAGAGCTGGAATTATAGGTGTGACCCACTGCACCAGACCAAGCCTTTATCAGCTGTGCAGATCTAAGCCATCCTGTGGGGAAGAGCCGTGTGTTCTTGGGGCTGGAAAGCCAGGACACAGGGCCCAGACCACTGAGGCCAGATCTCACCCAGACTTTAATGAAATCCACAAGGTCTTCTGAGAGCACCTACTATGTACCTGGCCCTATGCCTCCCACCTCCCTGTCCCAGGAGTTGCCTCAGTAGTCGAGAGGGAGACAGGGGTGCCCCAGAATAGATGTATATACCAGTCAGTGTGGGGAGAATGCCTGGGAACTGACACAAAGAGATGTTTGGCCACGGGGAGCCAGATCTGGATTGCAGTCCTTCCCTGGAGCCCAGAGACCCAAGCCCTGCCCTGCAGACTCACCTAGAGTGCTGAGGTTATAAGGACAGCTCTGATCCTGGGTTCGACTCCTGAATCCGCCGCTACCTAGCTGTGAGACCATGGGCAAGTCACTTAACCCCTTTGCATTCCAGGGTCCTCACCTATAAACTAAACATAAAACCAACCCATGCTCATGGAGATAGTGTGAGGCTCGTCCACGCTGTTGTGACACAGGGAAAGGAAGCAGTTAGCTTAGAACCCAGCAGAGAATAAGCATTTGGTAAATATTAGTGTTGATATCTTTCCCGATTCCAGCTCTCAACAGAATTTGAAGAGAATAAAAATGTCTAGATTGGGCTTTTAGGCTGGAGGCCATGGACTCACCACGGGTGGGCTTAGGGATATGAAACGTTGTGCAATATTGTGTGTGTGTTTCTAGAAGGATCTGCAGCCTCACCAGATGTCCACGGGGGCTGTGACCTAGAAAAATCTTTGGTCGCTGAGCTAGGTCAGGGCTGGCAGAAGCACTCAGTCTTAGCTCAGGCTGCCATGATAAAGTGACAAAGCCTGAGTGGCTGAAGCAACAGAAACACATTTTCTAACAGTTCTGGAGGCTGGAAGTCCCAGATCACGGTCCAGCAGGATTGGTTTCTGGGGAGGGCTCACTTCCTGGCTTGTAGACAGCTGCCTTCTCCCTGTATCCTCACATGGCAGAGAGAGAGAACGAGAGTAAAAGAGACAGAGAGAGAGAGAAGACAAGAGAAAGGACACTCTAGTGTCTCTTCTTATAAGGACACTGATCCTATCAGATTGGCATCCCACCATTTTTACCTCATTTAACTTTAATCACTTCTATAGAGGCATCTCCAAATACAGTCACATTGAGGGGGAGGGCTTCAACATATGGATTTGGGGGTCATAATTCAGTCCATAGCACTCAGTGAGACAGATTATTCTGATCTGGGTGGAGGCAGGTTTTGACCATCAAAGGCTGACCCTTGAGGCTTCTACCTAAAGCAAGGACCACCTGCAGCTCGCCTGGCCCAGGTGATCATCACTCCTCCCAACTGTCCTCTTCCCTGCTTATGCCCATCCAATTATCCATTTCCCCAAGTCCATTCCTGCAGGCCCTGCCTGCAGCCCCCTAAGATGACAGTGGGCTAGTCTCAGGATTGTGAGAATTTAAGGAAACAATCCTGAGAGTGTACTTTCAGCAGTGCCTGGCACACAGAGAGCACTCAGTAAAGGCGAGCTCTGCACCTGGAGAGTGTAGGTCAGACACACAGGCCGTTTGCACTGCTAGAGCCCAAGATCCCTGTCCCAGGGTTTGCTGGAATCAGAGCCCCCAATACAGCTGTCTCTCCCAGTTATAACCAGTGACCCACAGATTCCTAGAGACCTAGAATCTGCTGGTAGGTGCTGAGTGTTCTTGCAAGGAATCCTTGAATCTGGGTGTGCACCCCAAGGCTTAGATGAACAAAAATCACATCTCACACACCTATGTAGGGCTGACTTTCAATTACATAAAAGATGATGTGAGCATAAAAGACAAATCCATTCAGAAGAGCTACAGTATTCATAATTCAGAGCTGGATTCTGGCTGTTGTGTGTTTCTTGGGAGGGGGGAAATGGCTTTGTAACATTGACTTAATTCATCTCCATGAATAAGCCTCTACTGTGTGCTGGGGACACAGTGGCAAATACGGATGACATGCCTGTGCTTCCCAGCATAGCTGAAGCTATGTTCTCAGGAAAGGGCAGGAACCATTGGTCTAACCCACCAAGTCAGGTCCAGGGCCCTCCTTCAGTTCCAGGCAGCTTCTGGTTTTAAAGGCTGCTGAGGGCAAGACCTGGGTCCTCATGTCTCCTGCTCTCTGACCCCTTCTCAGAGCTGTCAGCCCAGAAAGCATGAACCTTGAACCCCAGAAGTCATGAAATGCAGCCTCCCTTACCCTGAGGCAGGACTTCTCTAGACATTGTCTCTGATAGGACATCCAACCTCTGCCTGGACACCTCTGGAGATGGGATGCTCACTATGTGTGCAAGGAAAACTGCTACTACATACAGAGTCATGAATGTATTTTAATATGTCTTACCCTGAGTTCACAGGGGCAGCACCTACATGGTCAATGGCCCCACCTGATTTGTCCCATTGAAGGGAGAAGAATCAGGGTCTTTGTTCCATGCGTGGGCTCCCACCTGGCTCCTCAGCCTTGCTGCCCCTCTCCTCCCTTGTGCCCAGGGACACAGCATCAGGAAATTGGGTTTGATTTGGGGAAAGGTGAACATGGCTCCCTCCAGCTATAGGAAAACCTCACCAATGTCCCAGCCCCAGGATACTTGGGGGTGGGAGTGGTTTATGAAGCCAGTGCCTGTCCCCTCAGCAGGAAAAGACTTGCAAGGCAGACTTTGCTCTGGAAAAGGAGGGCTCTGAGCTACAGCGGAGGGGGAGGGGGCTATCTGTGATCATTCAGCCCCGAAATGATGCTCATGATGTTGGCTTTCCAGGCCATTAATTCAAGGGCTCCATGCCTCCCCTTCCCCCATGGTGCTGTCTGCTCTGGGAGATAAGCCTAGTTCTATTTAACCCTATTTATTCCCCTAAAGTGACTCCCATCTCTGTTAGCCAGGCATTTAACCCCCTGGGTACTGAAGGCATCAAAGGCAGAGAGATTGAGCTCATGTGTCAGGAGGGGTTGCGTGCATTTCACCTGGGCCCTGGCTTCAGGGAATCTGATCCAGGTCGTTCCTAATCCAAACTCCTCATCCAGAAGTCCTTGCTTCACAAGGCTTGGTGGAAGTCCTGAGAGAAGGTAGGAACCTGTGTGGCCCTGGCAGGAGAGACCCTCTGACACCCCCAGGTTGGGTAGTGACAGCTCCTGCTCTCTCCCCACATACCCTCCCAGTCCCTAGTTTCTTAGTCACAAGATCTGGGTTCTGGCATCAGCAACAGAGGAAGGCTGTGGCATCTCTGCCTCTTTTGTGTCCCACTGGCTGGTGGCTGCGTCCAGCAAGCCCTGCTTCCATCTCCATCTCCCTGCTTGGTCCTTTTTATGTCTCCCCTGCCCCTTTCTGCCCTTTGTTCTCTCCTCTTTTCTCCTTCAGTGATCACACAAGAGTAGTCCTGAACTACTGGTCTCAGTGTGACTGCGTGTGTGTGATTTCTTGTGTCTGGGGGCTTGTCAGTGTGTGTGTGTGTTTACCTCTTCTTGCACTGCTGTGTGTCTCAGCCTGTTATCCTGGTGCCTCTGCCCATGCAGAGGGACCCACCAGTGTCTGTCCTGATTTCTTTGTGTGGTAGGCAGTCTTGGTACAAATCTTGCATGTGTCTGTCTGTGTGCTGGCCTGTTCATGACCTGTGTGTTGCTCTGTCAATGTACTAGAATGCTCTGTTCAATCTACTAGAATCTCTGTGTTGTCCTCATGTTTTTGTACATCTATCCATTGGTTTGTCATACTCTGTGTGAATGTATGTGTGTGTTGTGCTTCAACTCAGGGGACCAGCCTACTGCAAAATCCTCTCCTAGGGGACCCCTCTAGAGGAGCTATTTGGGAGAATTTGGAGGTTGATGGCTTTGCCAGGGCAGAGCCCAGCTCACTACCAGCAAGGGAAGTCATCCTGTTGGTCTCCTGGGCTCTTCCCTCTCCCTGCTCCTGACCTCCATCCCCTTCTCTCCAGGTCAGCTTGGGACTGTGAGGAGCAGGGACAGAGAGCTTCAAAGACAGAAGAGCGTACATTCCAACTCCCTCAACCCCCAGATCCAATCGCAGGCTTTTTCTTGTGCACTCCCATTTCCACCCCCCGCCCCACAATGAGAAATGGCTGTTGAGTATAGTAACTACAACAATCACAAAATAATTGCTATCATGTATTGGGCATGCAGCACCTGTTAAGCATTTCATATACAAGATCTCGTTGAATTTTCTCAATAATTCTATGAGGCTGTTATTCTTATTTTCACATTTTAGAGATGAGGAAATGGAAGCTAGGAGAAGTCAAGGAAATAGTCAATGTCATAGAATTAGTATGTGATGGGGTAGAATTATTCAATAAACTGTGGGTTGTTTGAGAGCTTGCCACACCTGCCTTCAGCCTGGGAAGAGGCATTTATTACTAACAGCAGGAAAGGAGGGAAATATGGGAGTTCCTTTCCCAACTGCTGGCATCTAATTATAGCCAGGGGGACTAGAATCTGATTTTGAATTTCATCTCTTTGGACAATGAGGTGGTCAAATACCAAATGACAACCAGGGAGAAAGGATTTAAGGACAAGACGAGGTAGTGCAGGGCAAGGCATACTGGAAAGAGCCTTAGGATTCCTGGGGGTTCTAGCCTGGCTTTAACTTGGATTCTCTGTGACCTTGGGCAGGACACTTCCTTGCTCAGGCCTGAGTTTGCTTGTCTGTAAAACTAGGATAAATGTGAGGTTCTGTTGGGATGTTTGGGGGAGGTTTAAACATTGCAGAAAGGAAAATTGGACTCAGGGCTTTCTAAGGTCCCTCCTAGACCCAAATTGGAGTGGGTAGTATAGGAAGAGACTATGCTTGTGTCATCTTGACAATCCCTGGAATAGCCAGAACAGAATCACATGCACAGGAAGGGCTGTGAAAAGGTTCACTGAATGAAGGAATAAATGACCCCATCTCTCACTGATGAAAAAACATCACAGCCCACTTTAGACTCACTTGTCAGAGAAGGCTTCAGTGGCCATCCTAAGGTCTGGGTATAATGGTGTGGAGGAGGCACTGGGGAATCCTACAAAGACCCAGCCTCTGCCCAGATCATCTCATGTGGGCCAAAGAATTTCACCAGAAACAGAAGGGGAGAGGATGGCAATTAGGATGTGGAGATCTTTGTCTATAGGAATCTGTAGGGAAAATTCTGTCTCTCTTTCCCGTATCTGAGAATTGGGGTGGGCCGAGGGTCTCTGCATAGGGCAAACTTCGGATGGGGGATCGCTTCTGTTTAGAAGCCTCCTTGGAGGAGAGGATCTCTGTGTTTGGAGGAAGAATCTCTTTCCTGTCTTTGTTCTGGGTCCTGTCATGACTTGGAGTGTCTGTATTTGGAGGATGGTTCTATGGAGGGGTCTTTTTTTGTTTTGTTTTTTTGTTTTGCCTTGTTTTGTTTTGTTTTTTTGGTTTTAGTAGCTGGAGGCTAAGAAGAGGATTTCTGTCTTGGTTTCCACCACGCAGGAGCTAGGGGCTTTCCAGAGCTTCTGGGGAAATTAAGGGGGTACCTGGGGAAAGGTTAGGAGCATCTCTGTCCAATGTGGTGGAGGTTCCCTATCTGGAGAGAAGCCTCCTCCGGGAGACCGGGAGGTGCTTGGGCTGGGAGGAGGTGGCAGGAGGCGGGAGGGTGTAGAGAGGGAAGCCTGTCTTGTCCTGGCAGCTCCAACTCTCTGGCCAAAGCCCTCGGGCCGCCCTACTTGTGCGCTGACGTGAGCTAATCTAGAAATACTGCAGAGAAGAGTGGACTGGGGTTCCCAGGGAGAAAGGGCCTCGGGAGAAGGGAGATGGGGAGCTGCTTCCTTTTTTGTTTCCTTCGGTTTTTCCGTCCGCCCCCGCCCCCACTTCCAGTCACAGCCGCTACTTCTCCATTCAGGCTGGGACTGCCAGGTGGAGCCCTGAGGTTTACTGCTCAGGAGGAGTCCGGCCAGGACCTCAGCTGGGGACTTACGCTGGGACCCATTCAGAGCAGCGGACCCTCACGGAGACTACTACAAAGGGACTCACACAGGCACGAACGCAGACAACCCCATTCGGGAACACATACGCAATCCAACACACTAGCTCTGGCACACACACTCGAATGCGCACAAAACCACTCAGACACAGAACACACGCGGTTACCAAACCTCATTCTCAGAGGCCACACTGATCCAACCTCAAGCAGAGTCTGATACAGCATCGGTCTTTGTCTCTGGGTCTCTCCCTTATTCGCGCTTACACACCCGTACCCCAATCAACACAAACAGCCCAGGCTCTCACCGCCTGGAGGCGGCCGTCGGAGCAGGGCCCCAGCGCACCGCGAGCCTCTGCTTCCTCGGCCTTGCAGCGCCGCGAGCCCTTCTTTCCTCCGCGCCTGGCCCCGTCTGCACCCCTCTCGGCGTGGGCATTCGCAGACCCGCTAGGAGGCTGCCGAGAGGTGTCCTCATAGAGTCCTGCCTTCTTCCAGACCCCCCAAACGAAAAGAAAGAGAAAAGCCAACCTTTCGCCTCCATTCTGCACGCATTTGGAGAGCGGCTGGTGGCAAGCGATCCGCACAATCGCTTCCCTCGCGGCGTCCCTGGACGGGCGGAGAGAACCCGGGTGACTGAGCCTGAGGCTGAGCTTCCTTGGGAGCGTTCCATGCCAGCCACTTCTACCTTCAAGAGGGACTCGCGGCCGGGTTTACGCGCGAAGGATGGGTGCCAGGGAAACAGACTGACTTCTGGACGACCCGCTCCGCGAGAGACTGACAACTCAGTCCTGCGGGCTTTCGGGGCGCCCAGACCAGTCCTTAGCCAGAGGATCTGGGGCTGCACAGCTCCCGGACTCTGGAGGGGGTGGTCCAGGGGCGGGAGACTGCGAGCATCAGCCCACGCCGGCCCCCTCCCACCCTGCGGCGGCGAGGTGGGAAGGGCCAGGATGCGAGCTTAGCACCTCCCCTAGAAATGCAGCACTTCGCCCCCCCACCTCCCCTGCCCTCGGCGCTCCCTCTTTCACGCGCTCCCTCCCTCCTCCTTCCCAAGGGCGCCCTTCTTCTGCCTCCAGCTCACGTCTGAATCCCTCGGCGCCCCCTTTCTCTTCTCCTAGCCCCTTCCTCACGTCCCCTGCCTCCGGGTATTTCCTCTCTCCAGCCCCCCACCCCCGCACCGCCTGATTCCGAGGGGCGGGAGCGCATTGGGCCGCGCACGGGTGGGGGCGCCGCGCCAGCTTCGCGTAGCTGCTCTGACGCCGCTGCCGCCGCCGCCGCCACCGCCGCCGCCGCCCTCCGCAGCCCAGCCCGCGCCCCGCGGCAGCTCCGCAGTGCACTAGCCACCACCGCCGCCGCCGCCGCTCCGCCAGACCTGCTGCCAGCTTGCCCGGTCCAGCCCTGAGAGAGCCTCGAACGCCAGCTGCGAGGGTCATGAGCCAGAGAGCCCCGGGGCGCCGCGCGGAGAGCAAGCGGAGATAGCGACTTTGCGCCCCCCAGACCTCTCCGTCTTGCATCGCGTTCCCCGCATCCTCGGGTCCTTCTGTCCTTTCCGCTGTCCCTACCGCCGCCATGGCCACCTTGCTCCGCAGCAAGCTGTCCAACGTGGCCACGTCCGTGTCCAACAAGTCCCAGGCCAAGATGAGCGGCATGTTCGCCAGGATGGGTTTTCAGGCGGCCACGGATGAGGAGGCGGTGGGCTTCGCGCATTGCGACGACCTCGACTTTGAGCACCGCCAGGGCCTGCAGATGGACATCCTGAAAGCCGAGGGAGAGCCCTGCGGGGACGAGGGCGCTGAAGCGCCCGTCGAGGGAGACATCCATTATCAGCGAGGCAGCGGAGCTCCTCTGCCGCCCTCGGGCTCCAAGGACCAGGTGGGAGGTGGTGGCGAGTTCGGGGGCCACGACAAGCCCAAAATCACGGCGTGGGAGGCAGGCTGGAACGTGACCAACGCCATCCAGGTGAGCGCGGGATTCCCAGTTCTGCCTGCCCTCCCCCTGCCCAGCTCAGCGTGCCGGGCTCTGCCACCGACAGTCACCCGGTGATCTCGGCCTCGAGACCCCCTCCTGTACCCAGGAATCTCCCTTTCTCCATCCCTCCCAGCCCTGCGCGGGGACCTACGCCCCCAGGCGGTGTCTCCCGCCCTAACCCACGCTCCCTCCCACGGCACCAGCTGCAAGACCGCTAGGCTGAGGTTCGGTCTGAGACACCTGTCCGGAGACACTGCAAAAGTGAAGGAAATGGGGGGAGGGAGCGGAGAGGGATGAGAAAGAAAGAAAATCAGGATTGGAGGGCACGGTTTGGTCTTGGACTCTGGAAGGGATTCACAGCTGCATTTTTGGGAGGAAAGAAGAAGGGGAAATCGCTGAGGTCGGAGTCTCCTCCCCCCGCACACAGGCATAGACACGCACACGTACATAGGCAGGCACACCACATGCCCACAGCCCCCCTTCCCACG
>NW_026652296.1:21407674-21419543 GCF_009828535.3 Hylobates moloch | reverse complement strand
TCAAAGTCATCCTCCATCCAGCTTTGTTCCGTTGCTGGTGAGGAACTGCGTTCCTTTGGAGGAGGAGAGGTGCTCTGCTTTTTAGAGTTTCCAGCTTTTCTGCTCTGTTTTTTCCCCATCTTTGTGGTTTTGTCTACTTTTGGTCTTTGATGATGGTGATGCACAGATGGGTTTTTGGTGTGGATGTCCTTTCTGTTTGTTAGTTTTCCTTCTACCAGAGAGGACCCTCAGCTGCAGGTCTGTTGGAGTTTACTAGAGGTCCACTCCAGACCCTGTTTGGCTGGGTGTCAGCAGCGGTGGCTGCAGAACAGCGGATTTTCGTGAGACCACAAATTCAGCTGTCTGATAGTTCCTCTGGAAGTTTTGCCTCACAGGAGTACCCGGCCGAGTGAGGTGTCAGTCTGTCCCTACTGGGGGGGTGCCTCCCAGTTAGGCTGCTCTGGGGTGAGGGACCCACTTTAGGAGGCAGTCTGTCCATTCTCAGATCTCCAGCTGCGTGCTGGGAGAACCACTATTCTCTTCAAAGCTGTGAGTCAGACAGGGACATTTAATTCTGAGGAGGTTCCTGCTGACTTTTTGTTTGTCTGTGCCCTGCCCCCAGAGGTGGAGCCTACAGAGGCAGGCAGGCCTCCTTGAGCTGTGGTGGGCCCCACCCAGTTCGAGCTTCCTGGCTGCTTTGTTTACCTAAGCAAGCCTAGGCAATGGCGGGCGCCCCTCCCCCAGCCTCGCTGCTGCCTTGCAGCTTGATCTCAGACTGCTGTGCTAGCAATCAGCGAGACTCCGTGGGCATAGGACCCTCCGAGCCAGGTGCGGGACACAGTCTCCTAGTGTGCCGTTTTCCAGGCCCGTTGGAAAAGCGCAGTATTCGGGTGGGACTGACCCGATATTCCAGGTGCCGTCTGTTTCCCCTTTCTTTGACTAGGAAAGGGAACTCCCTGACCCCTTGCGCTTCCCGAGTGAGGCAATGCCTCGCCCTGCTTGGGCTCGCCCACAGTGCGCTTCACCGACTGTCCTGCACCCACTGTTTGGCACTCCCTAGTGAGATGAAACCGGTACCTCAAGCAGAAATGCAGAAATCACCCGTCTTCTGTGTCACTCAGGCTGGGAGCTGGAGACTGGAGCTGTTCCTATTCCACACTTTGTTTTTTCAAACCTAGTCTCAGATTTGCTTTTTTCAGTTAAGAATGACATTTAGATAGCACAATTTTAATTTTGGGGTACTCATGGCTAGTCGGTTTGTCATTGTCTCTAGGGCTTTTTTGTGGATACAGGTACAAAATATGAATCTTGTTTAAAAGAAAACAAACCTTGAGTTTATATTGATACTCTCAATTCGTTTTTATTTACCTTCTTTGATCATTCATCTGTATTTCTTGTTTCTCCTGTTGAGTATCCCAGTTCCCGAAGGTAACCACATTTGTTCTATGCCACCATGCACACTCAATTGTCTCAGAGGAGCAATACCAGCACTACCACTAAGGATATGATTAGTAAAAACAACTTAAGGATTTTTATTTTTCCTTAATTCATTTAGGCTGGGAATGTCCCACTAAGGATGTCCTGCCAGATTCCTGTATCTTAAAATCACTTGACATAGTTTTATCTGTATGGTTGTATCCCCAACTTCATATATGGATTTATTCATGTATTCCATTTTACTTTAATTTTATAACAATCACCTTTTAAGCTGTATTTATTAAATTACTATTTCACATGTCAATAATACACATTCATTAATAAACATAATTATATATATTTTTATAATGAAGTAAAATGCATATGTGATTCCACAGTCAAACCTGCAATGCAGCTCCTTCTACACTGATTCACAGAGCTCCTCAGCAGTATTAAGCTCCAGGTACCACATGGAAATTGACTTGAAAACACACACTTACTGGCTGCTTTTTCTTCTCCCATCTTTCTTTCTCACAGCCTTATCAATTTTCAGGGATCACATCAAATAAACTGCTTTTATACAAGTCTTTGTCTTTAGTCAGCATCTAGAGTATCTCAAATCAAGACACACATTTTTCTCTACCTTGCTTTTCATATAAGAAAATATCCTGAATTTTCACTTGATTTCATTTCACAGTGAAATGATCACTTCATGGTTCTGGAGATAACTCCATGGCTGCTTTCAGGGAGGCTCCTCCAAACCCTAGTGTCTTGCTGGAAGGGCTTGGAGGAGCTGGATTATTGAGCAGGCACGTTGGAGGGAGATCCCACCTGAGTTCAGACTGTGGACACTGCTGAAGTTCTGGGTCAGAGCACACATCTATTCCTTGAGAAGCAGGGCAGTGGCTAAGAGATTCGATTTTGATGCCATAGTAACTGGAGCTGAAGTCCTGGCTTGGCAGGTATAGTTGTGTGACCTGAGCAAGTCACTTCCCATCTCTGAGCCTTGGTTTCTTCTTTTGTTCAGTAAGCATAATAATGGCGCCTGTCCTATAAGGTACATTGGTGTGAGGCACAATAAATAAAGTGTTTAGCACGTGAAACGCTTTCTAGAGATATTATCTGTAATCACCATCACCTCTGAAATAATGAGACTGCTCTAGTTCCTTTCTTTCTGAGTGCAGACTGTCTTTTTTTAGTTTTATTTTATTAGGTGACAAATAATAATTGCATGTATTTATGAGGAACAAAGTGATATTTCTGTATATGTGTACATTGTGGAATGATCAAATTAGAGAAAGTAATTAGCATATCCATCACTTCATATCTTTATCATTTCTTTGTCTTGAGAACATTTAAAATCCTCTTTTAGCTATTTTGAAATATGCAATACATTATTATTAAGTATTTTCCAGGCTTGGAGTCCTTGGTTCTTTTAGGAAGTCCTCATAGGATATGATTCCAAGACCCTCTCCACTCTGGGTTGCAGCAAGTCCAGACGTGGCTGTAAATCAGATATGGATACATTCTTGATTTCTATTCAAGAAATAAACACCATCCTCCCAATGTGACATATCTGCCAGAGAACTCAGAGAACTCCTAATGAAATTTTCTCATTAGGAATTTCCATGAACTTCTCTCATCTTGAATTTCCCTGGGTGTTCTCTGCCCCATGGCCTGGCCTTTCCCCATACGGATCAGGGAACTGCTATCTGCTTAGGCCCTCTTTAGCCCTCTCCTGTGACCCCATCCTTCTTTCCAACAACACAGGTATATCCTTGGGGTCTCAACAAGAGATTTTTATGATTAGAGAAGTCTAGATATTCCCTGATAATCATTTGTGGTGTAAAAGTGTTTTACCTCTTTACTCTGAAAAGAACGTCTGTCCTGAGGATAGATAATAAAAGGAAAGTATGGCATGACCCTCTTCTCGCCAAGGGAGCAAACCTGGAAGATGGTTGGGGGAAACAAAAGGAGAATATTTACAAATATAGAAAAAGTAGAATGGAGTTTCCTTGTCTACTTAGTCAGTCTGTCTTGCAGATATTTTGAAAGAGGCACCCCTTAATAGGCTCTATAGCCATCTGTGGGCCAGAGGTCTCAGAGGAAGGAAGGGGTGGCTCAAATACAAAATGGGACCCCTAAGGGCCTCACGGGTCCCCCAATCCCAAACAATACTCCCACATGCCAGAGGTGAAAGTGATGATCCACTGAGCTGAAGATTACCTAGAGTTTTGCTAAAATTCTGAGCAGGAGATTGAGAAATTATCCCAGGGAACTAAGGGTTGTGTGATATGAAACAAATGTATAGATATTCCTGGCAGTTTTAGAAGAAGGGTCTAGTCCTCAGAGAGATGGCAGTGACTAGGTGGGACTATCGGATGCATGTGTTTTATTAGATTTAAAGTATTTTTGGATAGTGGGATACAACACCGAGCCACTCAGATAGATGGAGAAACAGAACTCTTTGTTACTTACGGCTCCAAGTGAGTGACAAAAAGAAGGCTGCCATGCAGGGCCATATGGGGTTGCAATGGGGATATGGTAACAGCAAGCTGGAGCTATAGGAGGTGGCAAGTGGCATGGAGGTAGCTAGGTTTCAATAGCTAATTTGAATAATTATGTGGGCTCCTGGGTTTAGGGTTTAGTTGTTTGGTACTTGGCCCTGGAAAATGGGGACCTGATAAGGGAAGTGCTTAGGGTGCATGCATAGTGGCCCAAGGGAGTAGAAGCCAGATAAAGAAGGTGATTGGCTTAGCAAACTGCCCATGAAGGGAAATTGAGAATTTTTAGCCATAATTTCAAAACTTGGTCAAGGCAGCACTTGTGAAATGTTATACTACAGCATGTCAGTGGGGTTCAGGGCAGATCCTCAGCCTTGGATACATTTAAGTTGGGCTAGAACCCAGGCATAAGGCTTGGACCAAATTTCAGGAATCAAAACAGGGAAACCAAATAAGTGACATGCATGCCATTACCATCCTTTGCCTTGATCATGGCAGACACTGCCAACCAAACACAATTCTCCTCCTTACTGAGCCTGGGCTCAGCCTTGAATCCTTCTCAGCTACCATCCCTGACAAGCAACAAAGTTGACATGTAATTTGTGACCCATGACTACACTTCATTAGAAAAGAATTAGTTAAGGGGCATGTGGCTATCTGGGTTTCCTGTAATTTGAAATCTATGGAGAGAATTAGTTAAGGGGCGTGTGGCTATCTGGGTTTCCTGTAATTTGAAATCTGTGGATAGCAAATATAATTACAAATCTCACCCACTGGTTGGACTAAGTGTTTCCCTTCTTAGCAGCATTGTTCAGGGACTGAGAGAGGCTGAGTCATAAAGGACTGGGCCCTGGGACAGAAAGTGACATGGAGCTGGAGAAAGCAGAGTCTAACAATCTTTCAAGCACAGCACCCAATCAAAAGGAACGTACCTCTAATGCGGAAACATGGGAGTAGCCCTAAGTAACCCTTTGAGAAGCCAGTGTTCTCAACCATATGTAGACGGACCAAGACCCAGCCACAGGATATATTCCAGTTGTGGAATTTGGGTCAGCATGTGAAGGTGGGATGTGATATTTGATCTTTTTTGAAAATATAGCTACCCAACTTCAACTTCTCCCCAAAGCTATGCTACATCTGTATCCTTTTCTGAAGTATTTTATTAATCATTTCATCCGTATTTCTCTTCACCTCAGACTTCAAATTTTGATTTCCTCTGGTATTTATAGCAACATCTGTGGTTTCTCAAGGCACACAAGGCAGGTTTTAGGATGAAGGTATTTTCATGGCGGCTGGCAAGATATCTGAGGTTCGGCAACAGGCAGCTGACTCAGGTAAAATGAAGCCAAAGAGAAACCAAACTTTGTTTTCTTGATTTTGTTTTTCCTTTCAGGGAGGGAGAGATCACTGGCCAATTTTAATTTAGGTTTCTTCTCCCTTAGTTATCCGAAGATACAATCAATAAATACCTACTTGAACCCCCTACTAGGAGCCAGGTTGTGTACTAGGTACTGGGGATACAGTAAGGGAATCAAACCAGATATGGTCCCCAGCCTCCTGGAGCTCTCTTGGGAGAAAGAGAGATTAATTAATCTAATTAATCTCATAACAACATGTAAAATCACGTCTGATGTTTTGAGAGAGAGGTATATGGTATTAAGAAAGCTTATGATAGGGGATTTAACACAGTGAGGGATGGCATCCAGAAGCGAATGGTAACTGAAATGAAAGAAGGATCTGAAGGAGTTGAAGAAATAAAAAGAGTTATGTTGTAGTAGGAAGGGAATTCTAGGCAGGTGGCACAGCCTGTGCAAAAGCTCAGCAACTGGAAAAGAACATGAACGTTATGTGAAAGGAAGATAGAGTGGTTGGAAAAGACTGAATGAGAGGGACATGATGGACAATGAGTAGGAAGGAGTGCTCAGGGAGTGACAAGACCTCACACTGTAAACAAAGACGTGGATTTACTGAGAAGCTAATAGCATTTAAACTTCAAGAACTCTCATTTGCATTGGGGCTTTCAAGAACACTTGAACAAGGGCATGAATGTTGTCAACTCAAACAGTTTTCTTTTCTTTCCTTTTTTTTTTTTTTTTTTGAGACGGAGTTTCACTCTTGTTGCCCAGGCTGGAGTGCAGTGGCGTGATCTTGGCTCACCACAACCTCCTCCTCCCGGGTTCAAGCGTTTCTCTGCCTCAGCCTCCCGAGTAGCTAGGATTACAGGCCTGTGCCATCACACTGGCTAATTTTGTATTTTTAGTAGAGACAGGGTTTCTTCATGTTGATCAGGCTGGTCTCGACCTCCCAGCCTCAGGTGATCCACCTGTCTCGGCCTCCCAAAGTGCTGGGATTACAGGCATGAGCCACTGTACCCGGCCACAAACAGTTTTAAGCTTACTGATTACACAAGAAAACTTTTGAAATGTCCTGAAATCTCACAGCTCATCTATAAAATAAACTGGATAGGAAATTTTAAAAATTTGTCCACAATCCTAAAAATTTAGGTGGCGTTGCCAGTATTAAAGCTGTGAAGCTGAAAGATATCAGTTTTACTCCACCACGCCAGAGGGAAAATATTTCGGAAAGTCTGAGTTCCTTTTCTTTTCTTTCTGTAGAAAATGACATTACAAGCTCATTATCATATGAAGAGGAGATCAAAGACTATGCAGGCAACAAAATGTAGGAAAAATTGTTATAGAGTTGTATCAGTCTGCTAATTAACAAAATATGCTATTTTTCAGGAGTTTGTAATGTTAGTGGTATCTGCCACTTTAACAAATTGTAGTTTATGAGTTATTTTCATATTCTAAATACATATTCAACTTTGTGCCTAATTTTGAATACAGAATTTTGTGTTCTTAACTGACTGCCCACTGTTAGTCATTGACCACTACTATCAATCTTCCGTCCTATTTCCAGGGTTATAATTTTGAAGTATAAATCATTACCAGGTCTCTCCAACTCTTAAAACCCTTCCCTTGTATGAGTGGGTGGTACCAGCCCCTAGAGATGATCTTTCTATTCTCAGCTCTCAGCACTGGGTGGATTCATTCATGTTCAGGCAGAGCAGTATGATTAACAGAGAGGCTGGGACACAGGGTGCCCTTGCTCCTCCCTCATCCTTATCAGAGGATCTTCCCAGTGCATCTGGCTTCAGGCCAATATTGAGGGTTCCACATAGAGGCAGAGAGAGAACACTGGACTGTAGATCTCAGTTTGAAGTCAGCCTCTCTCACATGCTATATAGTCAAGTTTCTGAGCGTGTAAACCAGACCAAAGACTCTGGAAAGATCTGCATGAAAACAGTGCTTGACAGAAAGGCAGCAGCAGACTACACTAAAGATATAAGATTGCCTCAGTAGCAAGCAAAATGGAAGATATCTGTACTGAGGCAGGAAACGCAAAGCAGGAGATGATCTGTAAGGCTGTCATAGGGACACACAGCTTATTTTTTTTTTGGTAGTGGAACATTTAAAAAACTTAATGCATAAACATATGTCCTTTTATTAGAGAGAAATTATATGTATTGGTGGATACGGCCAGTGGTTACATGTATTGGATGCTTCTTTAAAAATAAGAACCAATTAGAGTAGATTCTCTATTCTCTTGGTTACATTGTGAAGTGTCTTTTGTAGTCATATGCTATGGTTGGAATGACAGTGTGTACATATTTCAAGAAAATTAGAAGATACACATGAACACCAAATGTTCTCCCCTTTTTTCTGCAATAGTCTTAATGATTTTCTCCATTATCTCATAGGAGGTGGAGGGAGATTGGTGGAGGGACTTTCAGTGGTGACTGTTTTTTTTCATATGGTCTTGAATGATGTCTTTATACATGTGTTCAGCTGTGAAAATCTGCTGTTCCCCATCATAGCCAAAAAACCATAGTTGTGCCATCTGGTAATATTTACCATATATGATGTAAAGGTCACAAGTTTTGGTTTGCAAAAGAGCATCTTCACCTCCAACATCACTTTAAGCTTTACAAGCTTCTACTATTTTCCTTTCATCTAGGGTAGCTTTATCTGCTTCCAGCAACCCACTCTCTTCATATTATTCCATAAATGTAGATTTTCCTTCATCTTTTTCTTCTTCCTCTCATAAGGCTGAGCAGTTTTGGAGTTTTATACCATTTTTGCTTATAGGTGTAATCTCCTCAACCTATTTGTTTATTCCTGCAATTCCTGTGCTGTGATGTGTATCTACCCATGCCCTACCACCATCATCTTCAGTGATAGCTTCCAATTCACCTGAATATGCTGTCTGTTTTGACTGGATGTAGCATGCCACATTTTTGGCTACCAAAAATTATTTGCCTGTTGGTAGCTATGCCTCTCTTTCCAGTTCTTCCCCTGTAGCCCATTGCTGTGTTGGGCAGTGGACAGCTAAGTGATCTCCAGCTGCTATAAACTCTTTTGGGGTGATAACAGCTGTGTCCTTAAACTGATTCCTTGAGAATTAGGTCAGGTATTCAGTTACTTCTAGTGCTTTTCCTTCACCATATTAATCAATTCTGGATGGTTGCTGGGGCTGGAGTAGTGGCCAGCCCCACAATAGGATGGGAAAGGTACCTAAGACAGAGGCCGGGGAGTCAGTGCCCCCATGACATGAATTTGCATCACATGACACATCAATATGATGTGAGGACTCTGCAGGTTTTTGAGGCATCTTCTGCTATTCTCAGGGGCAAAGAGATCATGAAATATACAAAAATGCCATCAAACCCTTAAACCAAAGCATCACAGTTATCTGTTGCAGATGTATGGAGAAGTGAAATACCCTAAATACTGCCCAAATCATTGAATACAAGTTTTGATTCCCAGGATTATAGGTTCTTAAAACTGAGAAATTAAAAGTCACTTAGGATGACAAAATAATTTGTTGTTCGAATAGTGAAGAATAATTTTGAGAGTAAAAGCAGGGTTCTTTATGGTTATGTCAGGACAGTAGACATAAACTGGAAATTCTCTGGGCACACCAGGATGAGTGCTTACCTTGATTGGACCTCCTATTTGGAGGAAGTTAGTTTTTGATTTGCAAGCATATCCAGTGCTCATTCAGTGTTCCTTGCACAACCACTCATCCTCAGCTATGTGGGAGGATCAAGTCAATGCCATCCCATTCCTATCTTGGTGCCATATACAGAATCAACCAGACAGAGGGAATTTACCTGGAGGCCGTCAATTTGGGGGTCCTCTTGCTATCTTTTTTTTTTTTTCTAGAATTTGCAGCAACGTGCCTGTTTGCTAACCAGTATACAGAACCTCAGTGCATTCTAGAACATTGATTGCAAGGCCAAATATGTTAGCAGTCACTTCCAGAAGATCCCTTGGTAATTTACCCAGATATCCCAGAAGTCCTCTTTCCCCCAAGCCCCTCAGCTACCTTTTCCTCTGGATAGTTCTAACACTGACCTGGATCTGAAACCTACAGTTCCAACTCCACTTTTCCAGAGACACTTCACTCCTAGAGTTCATTGGATTAGGATAAGCTTTTTTTCAATTTACCAGAGATGGTAAGTTGGGCAAAGACATTCATTTAAGCCAATGGTTCTCAACCGGGGGTGATTCCATTCTCCCTTGCCCAAGGACATTTGCAATGTCTTAAAGACGTTTTTGATCACCATGACTTGAGTGAGTGAATGAAGCAACTGACATCTGATGGGTAGAGGCCAGCAGTTCTGTGGAACCACAATGCACAGAATAGCCCTTCACGTTTTCCCCAATAATTATCCCATTCAAATGTCGGTTTCCAGGTTGAGAGACTCTGATTTAAGTCAATGAATAAACACTCAAAAAGGGAATAAAATGACTATGTAGTGGTACTCACATTCCTCAATATTACCCCCAAATGAGCAACTTCCTTTATGTACACTACCTCCTTTATAAATAAACTGATAAATGAGGATGTGTTTGTCATAAAGTCTTGTAACTTAAGTAGTAGAGAGCTTTTCTCTGTTAGTTTTAACTGAGAAATTCTGACTTCTTTATCTTACAACTTTGCAAATTGTTACAGTGATTTTGAGCAAAATTCAATGCTACTCCTACTTCTGATTCTTCTAGTGCTGCTGCTAAACAGTAACAATGTATTGAATGCTTACTACATACCAGGCACTATGCTAAGCACTTATCATATGTTATCTCACCTCCCAACAATCTTGTGAGCTAGGTACTATTACCATTGAACTTTACTCCTGAAGAAACTGAGGGTTATAAAGGTCAAGGGACTTCCTCAACATCATCAATTTGCTAATTGAGAAAGAAAGGTGTATGAGTCCAGGTATATCTGTCTCCAGAACATGCAGACTTAGATGCTATCCTTGACTCCCTTTCTCAAAGCAATTCCATTGATAGATTCTTTGTGTTTGATGTCATTAGTAAGCAGTGAAGAATTGCTGAGGGAAGCTTCTTGAAGAAAAAAAAAACAAACAGGATCAGATTCGGAAGTTGGCTCACTGTGACACCAGGACTTCTCCCAATCTAGCTTGTCCATGAAGCTGCTGCCATTTATGCTGCAGAATGAAGAGCTCTTATAGTAGATTATAAAAATGGCCACAATATTATGTAGCTTCTTCCATAAAGAGGTATTTCTCCACTCCATTAATCTTTTTTGCCTGCCTTTTGGCCAATAGAATGCAACAGAAATGACTTTTTGTGAATTATGAGCCTGGGCCTCTGCTTTCATCTCATAGAACCTGCCACTACCACATAAACAAGCCTAGGCTAGTCTGGTGGATGGGGAGAGACATATGGTCACCCCACTGACCACCAGCCAACCCACAGAAGCAGAGCCATTTAGTCATGATCAGCAGCCAATCATGATGTATGAGGAATCCCAACCAAGATCAGCAGAAGAACTTCCAACCTGAGCCCAGTGCAAATTGTTGACCCATAGAATTGCTGTTTTAAGTTTTGGAGGAGTTTGTTATATGGTAAAAAGTAACATATTCCTCTTATAAGGTGTCTATGTAATCTTCAGGCTCTCAGGCCTGGAAGAAAAAAAGTGTCTTAGACTTTTGGGATAAAAATATCCAAGAAGCCTTTGCATATATGTCCTAGGGATTTGGGGAAGACAGAAGGCCTATTCAGGATAGGGTGAATTTAAAACGTAGTTGCCAAATTCTTTGACACTGCTCCAATTGAAATGGGAGGCTATGCCCTTTAACCTTGGATCTGAGTACCGTGATTGCTTGATCAATAGAATATGGTAAAAGTTACACTGTGTTAGTTTCTGGGCCCAGGCCTTAAGAAACTGGTAGTTTCCACCTACTGTCTCTTGGAACACTCATTCTTGGAACTCAGCCACCATATTATAAGGAAGGCTAAGTAGCCCGTTGAGTGGCCTGTGGGATGAGAAACGTGTGGAGAAGAACAGAAACCCCCCATCAAGCTACCAGTGACTTTCTTCACAGAATTGGAAAAAACTACTTTAAAGTTCATATGGAACCAAAAAAGAGCCCGCATTGCCAAGTCAATCCTAAGCCAAAAGAACAAAGCTGGAGGCATCATGCTACTTGACTTTAAACTATACTACAAGGCTACAGTAACCAAAACAGCATGGTACTGGTACCACAACAGAGACATAGATCAATGGAACAGAACAGAGCTCTCAGAAATGATGCCGCATATCTACAACTATCTGATCTTTGACAAACCTGACAAAAACAAGAAATGGGGAAAGGATTCCCTATTTAATAAATGGTGCTGGGAAAACTGGCCAGCCATATGTAGAAAGCTGAAACTGGATCCCTTCCTTACACCTTATACAAAAATTAATTCAAGATGGATTAAAGACTTACATGTTAGACCTAAAACCATTAAAATCCTACAAGAAAACCTAGGCAATACCATTCAGGACATAGGCGAGGGCAAGGACTTCATGTCTAAAACACCAAAAGCAATGGCAACAAAAGCCAGAATCGACAAATGGGATCTCATTAAACTAAAGAGCTTCTGCACAGCAAAAGA